>NW_006408846.1:2313527-2356733 GCF_000296735.1 Chrysochloris asiatica
AGATGGATTGGCCAGGTGGCAGCATCGATGGACTCAAGTGTGGCAGCGGTAGTGAGGTTGGCCCAGGATTGGACATTGTTTCGTTCTGCTGTGCATAAGGTCGCTGTAAGTCAGAGCCGACTCAATGGCACCTAACAACAAAAACAAACTGTGAGGAAATAAATTTGCTATCGCCAGTCTCTTGTGGTATTTCTGCTACAGCAGCCCTAGATCACAAAGACAATTTTCCAGTGGGTTAGAAGAGATACAAAAGTCACTCTTACCTCTAGGGTGAAGTGGATGTGGGGAAATGCAGATAAGAAATTTATCCCTCTTTCAAATCACACTTTAACTCTTAGGTGCTGTCTTCTTGTTTTTTTTTTTTTTTAAATTTTTATTGTGAATTGTTTACAGGGCAGATCATCAGTTTTATACTCAACAAGTCATATGCTTTGTTTCATTACAATGATTATAATCCCCTCCATGTACCATCCATTAACAGTATTTCTCTCTATTCATTTTAGCTCTCTCTCTCTCTCTCTCTTTTTTTTAAACACTCAGGCATATGTAATAATTTAAACCACCAAAGAGCACATTCTGCAAGTCTGCTTCCTGTCCACCAGCTCTCAGTCCCTCTGTTTCCCTGAATCTAGAGTCCTCAACTGTTCCCTCACTCCATGTCCCCACCTCTGCCTCCATCTCTGGTGTTGCTGCTTCTCTGGATAAGATCCCATATTCTGCTTGCGCTCTTCTCCCTTAATGGTCCTAGAGTCCTCTGTTTCTGGACTGTAAGATGAACCACTCTCCTGTTTAGGTGCTGTTTTTGAATCAAGAAGAGTCATGAGGTTTGGCAGATACTTCCTCCTAAACAAAAAGTGCTTTATACAAGACATTCTCTCTGTGTGTGTGTAGTTTATGCATATGTGCTGGATGGTACAGGGGTAACAGGGAGGTTGCTACAGGGACACAGTATCCTGTAGATGGAAACGGGTTCTAGCTGGGGTGAGAGAGTAAACAGAAATTAGTTAGATACCATGACAGAGGGCAAAATCAGGAAGCACTATACCAAATTGTATCGTGAAGAATAAATATCTGATCCTTTAAAAGAAGAAAAGGAGAATTTGAGTATTCAGATGGAGGAGGAAGGAGGTGGCTGACACCATGGAACAAGGGACCTCTCAGACTTTAATCTGGAATGCAGCCCTTGAACTAGTTGGTGGGGGTCTTGCCGAAATGATTACACCTGGAGGAGATTGTCAATTAAATCGGGGGCGCAGGGAAAGAACACTTCCACTGGAGATGAAACAGCAGTGAGAACTTCAGAAATGGAGAGTTAGATATATGTTCAGTATTTACATGGAATGCAAAACAAGATTAGCCAAATGATTCCGGACAGTTTGAGGGGTGAGACACATTTCACCTTCAGAGGAAAGTCCAGGAAAGCACCAGCTAACTGGTCTTTCCCCAACACTTTACTCATGAAAGAATTTTTATTAGAGGGATAGTATTATGATGAAAGTAATATTGTTACTTAAACCCAAAATTGGTATCTGTAATACCTCCTAATATATCATGTCACATTGTTAAAATAGTCTTCTAACTGGTGTACTTACTCCTAGGTTTTTCCTTCTATTCCCAAGCCCAATGAATGCTAAAGTAAAATGTGTCTCAATAGTTATTTAAGTCATAGCTCTGTGCAGGTTTGCAGTTCGAATGCACCTGCGGCTTTCCAGGAGAAAAGACGTGGAGATCTGCTCCCATAAAAATTACAGCCTAGGAAACCAGACAGATGGGGCTTTCTGCTCCCTTAAAGATTTACAGCCTCGGAAACCCTGTACAGGGTCGCTATGAGTCGGAACCGGCTCCATGGCACATAACAACAACAACAGGAAACCACGGGAGCTCTGCTCTGTCCTATGAAGTCACTCCGAGTTGAATCCAACTTGATGGCATACAGCAACGACAATATTAGCTCTTTCTTCTGTTTCTTTCTCTTTTTTTCATTTTTTGAGCTGATAGTTCATGTTTTCCTTGTACTTTTTTTTATTTTTGTGGTGAAACAAGCACCGATGTAGTGTCAAAAATCATTTAGGGCTATGTATCGCTCATAATAATAGTAATAAATGTTGTGAAAGGATAATATTAATATATTATCCTTTATAATCAATAAGAAAGCTGAGAAATGCCCCACAACACAAGCACAAGGACACACACACACATACAATTCTTGCACTGCTATGAATAAGGAATTTGCCAGCGCCCCCAGTCCATTTTACCTTTCTCAGAAGTCATAGTGCTCTGTCTCTGGGCTGTTTCCCCTGGAGTGACGTATTGTGCTGATTGCTCCTGCCAACAACATGCCTGAACTTTGTTTCCTCAGGTGTGCCCGTTGTCACCTACTTGGGCAGAGGATGACTCATTTCTGAGTTTCAGGTAGCTATGGGTATCTGCTCTATGCAAACAGGTAGCACATGAGAGGAAAATTGGCAGCCCGGAAATTTGCCTCATTGGCTTGATAAAAAAGTCTAGAATACAAATAATATTAGTCCAGAGGTACAGATTACTAGTTGTTGTTGTTAAGTGCCGTTGAGTCGATTTCGACCCATAGTAACCCTATATAGGGTTTCCAAGGAGCAGCTAGTGAGCTTGAACCACTAACCTTGCAGTTCAAACAGGTTTGCTGTCTGACGCATTAACCCACAGCATCACACCAGGACTCCTAGATTACTAGTGGTAGTGGTGGTTATGTGTCATGGAGTTGGTTCCGACTTATAGTAACCTTGTACAGGGTTTCCGAGGCTGTAAATCATTACGGGAGCGGAAAGCCTCATCTTCTGTGGCGGAACAGCTGGTAGTTTCGAACTGCTGACCTTGTGGTTCACAGCCCGATTCTAGTAGGTATCCTGAATTCCAAAATTGTTCTCTGATGACATCTGAACTTATTAAGACAAGACTGACCCATCCTTCTTTATTAAAGAACCGAAATGAAAGGATTGACCTACTTCTGTAAACTAAAAATCTTCAGGACAGTATAGCCTGTCCTTCAGCTATTTAGTCTCTTATTTCCAGCTTCCTCTTATTTTGCTCTTTGCCCCAAGTCACTATTAGGAAGGGGAGGGGCAGTGCTAGCCACTGTAAAATCAGAAGGACCTTGGCCTCTGAGTCAGATCATTAGTGTACAGCTCTTGTCTCTGCCTTCTTGCTTTTTTAATTTCCATAAGCGAGTGAATGCCACTGCCATTACCCTCTGTTCCCAGCATCCTCAGTCAAATTTGAGCCACAAATTCCTTTAAGTCTCCATATCCTTTCTCAAGACAAGTCTTCCTCTAAGTTCTCAAACTAGAGGCCCTGGACTTGAAACTCATCTCTATAAATACTAAGTACAAGAGTTTCCTGATTTATGAATGTCAAGTTGGAATATCCACAAAATGGAATACTTGCTTGTACATTGGCTGATGGTTTCCAAGTTAGGCAAGTACTGGTAGGCAGCATATTTCCCCAAAGATGTCCACATCTAACCTCGAGGGCCTGTAACTAGGTTACCTTATATGGCAAAGGAGTTCCTGGATGGCATAGAGCTGGACTACTAGCTGAAAGGTCAATGATTCAAACCCATCCAGAAGCATGTCTGGAGACAGGCCTGCTGGTTTGCTTCTAGAAAGGTTAGTTTTGAGAACCATTTGGAGCAGTTCCGATGCACATGTGGTCTTCATGAGTCAGAATCTATCTGAAAGCAACTAATAACAATAGGGTCCTTGATCAGCCACAAATGTAAGAAACTGTCTGTTTTAATGGATTTGATATAATATGTGTTCCCTTAAACAATCAACTATGAGACCAAAAAGTCAAAATTCACCCAAATACAAAGATGAGACACGGAGGGTGAGATAGCAGGGAAGCTATCTCAAAAGAAACGGAACAAACGAAACAGAAATAAAACTGTGGACACATTGTGAAAATTGTAGCCAATGTCATGGAACAACTTATAAAAAATAAATTATTCAGTGGGAACCTAACTTGCTGTGTAAAACCTACAACCTAAAATACAATAAAATATTTTTTTAAGAAGAAAAGCAGTGCAATGAGCCTAGCCAAATCTACCAACTCTTCTGTTCCTTCCACCTATTTCCTGCCTTGGTTCTGCCTTTTCTCTAGACTAAAATTTCCTAACCTTCATCTATCAAATTCCTACTATCTTTAAATGCTCTTATCAAAAGCAGCCTTTCCTTCTTAAGTGGATTCATTGCCTGCTTTCAGTTTCCATTTGCACTGTAGTAGTTATGTTGTTGTTAAGTGTCATTGAGTCAGTTCCCACCCATAGGGACCCTGTATCGAGTTTCCAAGGAGTGGCTGGTCAGCTTCAATTGCTGATCTTGAGGTTCAAACCAACTTTGCAGTTCAGCGCATTAACCCACAGCGCCACACCAGAACTCCTGTGCTTATCGCTGTTGTTGTTATATGCTGTGAGTCAGTTCCGACTCACAGTGACCCTGTACAGGGTTTCCGAGGCATAAATCTTTATGGGAACAGAAAGCCTCATCTTTCTCCTGTGGAACAGCTGGTAGTTTCGAACTGCTGACTTTGGGGTTTGCAACCCGATTCGTAACCACTACGCTACCAGAGCCCCTTGTACTTATCATAGTCTCTCTTTATTTGATTATTTTTTTCTGAAGACTTAGAACAATATCCTCTTTAGAAACTCAGCCCACATAGCACTCATTGCCTAATGACTTTTTTTGGAATGATGAAAATAATTTGCATTTAAAGCAATAAATCTCAAGTAGCCTAAGATGTGTACACCTTTTTCAGAAAGATAAATGTCACATTAACGCAACATTGAAAATGATTATAAAATCTCGTTATAAAATCTTTGTCCAAAAATCATTGCTTCAACGTGTTTACTTGTTGTTAAACAAATAAACAAAGAGGGGGAGGCATAGGGTGAGGAGTGGGGGCAGCAGGGAAGAAGAGATAAGAATTTATCTTCCCATTAAACCCACTTGAAATTGTGGAATGTATTTTATTTAATCATTGCCGCCAATTGTTTCTACTGTAAAAAATGTGATAAGGAATAGAACTTGCCTTTCTCCCATTGAGGCATATGTCTGTTTTCAATCAAAATTGATCTGAAACACCAGCATTTTAATGACTCTGTTGTTGTTAGGTGCTGGTGAGTCCATTTCTACTCACACTGACCCATGTGACAGAGTACAACTGCCTCACAGAGGTTTTTTTTTTTGGGGGGGTGGGGGTGGAGGCTATAACTTTTATAGAAACAGACTGCCAGGTCTTTCTTACACTGAGCTGCTGGGTGAGTTTGAACTGTCAATCTCGGTTAGCAGTTGAGTGTTTAATTATGTGTGCCATCAGGGCACTCTTGAATGAGCTTGGGCTCCAAGAATTCCATTTACAAGCATAACATTTATACTGTTTAGAATAGAGAATAAAGGGGTAAGAAAATAAGCTTTGACTAACTCTTGGTGTCCTGATATTTATGGCCCATTTCTTATTTTAAAAGAACCAAGAATTAGAACAACAATGAGATATCATCTCACACCAGCAATAACAGCAAAGAGCAAAAAAGTAGAGGACAATAAATGCCGGCAGGGATGTGGAGAGACTGGGACCCTCCTGCATTGCTGGTGGGACTGCAAAATGGTCCAACTTCTCTGGAAAGCAATATGGTGCTTCTTCAGCAGGTTGGAAATAGAGATACCTTATGATGAAGCAATTCCTCTACTTGGTATTTATCCACAAGAAATACGAGCCATAACACGAGTAGATATATGCACACTAATGTTCACAGCAGCACTATTTACAATAGCAAAAAGATGGAGACAGCTAAAGTGCCCATCAACTGAAGAATGGATAAACTGTGGTACATACACACAATGGAATACCATGCTACCTTGAAGAACAAGGAAGCTGCAAGCCACCACATAACATAGATGAACCTAGAGGACAGTAGGCTGAGTGAAATTAGTCAGTCACAAAAGTAGAAATACTGCATAGGACCACTACTGTAAAAGTCTAAGAAAAAGAACCCATACTAAAGGCAGAGGGAATTTTTTTGCTGGTTGCTAGGATGTGGGGGGTGGAGACAGGGGAGGGAGGGGAAGGTGGAACACAGGGCAGGGATTAGACATAGAATAGTTGAGTACTGTGGAGGGGGACAATATATAAGAAGGGGGAGGGAAATGGAAGAAAAAAGCAGATGGAAGAACAATTAGGCAGGCTTGCATGGGCTAAGTGGGACAGAGGTAAAGAATGATGTATGAACAACCTTGGAACAACAGGGTTCTGGGATACAGGGATTGAAACATGGTTGGGATGGGCAAAAGGGGGGAAATAATGTTTAAGATGCTTGGCTGTCTGTTGAATCTTGGTTCCCCTGGCATAAAATAGACACTGGAGGAGGAGAGAAAGGAATAGTCAGAAATATCACCACAGAAGATGGCCAGCAGTATGCCAAGACCAGGGGACTTTTGGACCCAAAGTCAGCAACATGGCCACAGAGGACTAGAGTGAAGAGTGAAGCATCCAGCTGATAAGAAGAGAGGACACATGCATAAGTACACCCACACTTGCAGATAATACCCACTTGATCTGGCTACAATGGCTGGATGATACGAGCGCAAACAGAAGAAGAGGGGGAGAAAAGAATCTGACACAATTTGATGAACTCGGCACATACCTATGGAAGCAATAGTTCAAAAGAGTGAACAAATCTTCACAGTGAGGATCATTCCCACCTCCACTGTACACAGAGAGGACAGGGATGGGCAACTTGGATGTTGGCTACCCAGAAGGGGGAAGCAAGAAGTGACTGGCTTAAAAGCTTTCAAGAGGGAACCTAGATTCAGAGGGCGTGGAGCAAAGTGGAATCTCCACTGAGTGGTATCCATTCTGTCTATTCAGAGCTGATAAAAGGAGATGCAGATAGGTCCCTTGCGATACAATAGCAAATAATTGTTATCAAGAATGATTGTAAGGGCTGGAAATGTAAAGGTGGGTATTTTGCAGCAAAGGGAGGGGAGTAATTAATCTTACAGTCTAGGAAGGAGGTCCCTGGGACCACTGAAGAAGAGCAGAGAACAGAA
The DNA here is from genome assembly GCF_000296735.1 of Chrysochloris asiatica. Taxonomy (NCBI): domain Eukaryota; kingdom Metazoa; phylum Chordata; class Mammalia; order Afrosoricida; family Chrysochloridae; genus Chrysochloris; species Chrysochloris asiatica. The sequence continues at coordinate 2,320,607 of NW_006408846.1, forward strand.
TCCTACCCAGAGAAGCAGTGATGCCAGGGATGGAGACAGAGACGATGACATGGGGAGTTAGAGCGGCTGGAGACTTTGGACCTGGAGAGGGAGAGAGACAGTGGATGGATGATGGGGGCAGGCTTGCAGGGTATGCCCTTTGGTTGGTCAAAGATAAATGGACGGGAGTGTGACCATGGCAAGCAAACAATGTGCGACGGGATCAATGTGAAGCTGATGTCCTCCCATGTGAACTATCACATAATTCACAATAAAGCATTAAAAAAAAAAAAAAAAAAAAAAAAAAAAAAATATATATATATATATATATATATCACCATAGAAAGCTTGTAAGTCCGTTTTCTGCCTATGACTGATTGGAATACCTAAAATGGGGCTAGAACATGCCCAGTGAAGGAAGCTTCCTTCCTGCAGAGCCTCTGCATTACATAAGACTATAGGTGGAATTCTGAACAGCATTCAGAATCTTCAGAGGTGGGAAATTTCTACTTGAAAGGACGGGCAGACCAGCCTGGAGAACTAGAAGAACAGAAGATACTTCTTGAAAGAAACACCACCAGGAAAAATACAAAACAATATAGGCAGACCAACTGATTGCTACAAGAACAAGCAAGTTGCTAGCCCAGGAGACATCAAGGCAAGGGGCCGGGTCCCCTCAGAGCAAACACCCTTCTAAGACTAAGACTCAATGGAAATACACGCTCTGATTGGTCCATGTTCGTCACAGATAAGGGGAAGTGAGGGAAAAACAGCAGTGAAGCTGCAAGCTAAGCCCTACAATGTTCAATAGACTTCTGTGAACCCGGGTGAAGACCTGGTTGGCCAGTAGTGTGGCAAGACCTGGGTACTCATGGGCCCAGAGTCAGTGACATAGCCACAGAAGACTAGAGTGGAGAGTGAAGCAGGGTATGCCCTTTGGTCGGTTGATGATGCATGGAGGGGATTGTAACCATGGCAATGAAATGATATAGGATGGGATGAATGTAAAAACTAATATTCTCCCATGTAAACTATCACATTAATTCATAATAAAACCTTAAAAAAAAAAAAAAAAAGAACCAAGAATTAGGCTTAACTAATTTGGGAAAGTACAATTTTATGATAATCTATTCTAGGGCAGCTAGGGATCCATGATGTGTGTGTGTTTAATTATGGAAATCATTCATAGTAATATTCTCTGTTCTCAACCCTAGATTTTCCAAGACAAATGGTAAACATAAATAGATGTTCAGACACAAATAGTTTTATTAAAATATCTACTCTAGAAACACTCCTTCTAGTCCCATTTCTGGTAGTCTACCCACACCCACACTCATCAACTACCATGTCCTCATGATGTCGTAGAATGACATTTTTATCATTGTCATGATAGAGCATGGAAATGGGGGACAGCTTAGTGGGGATACAGACAGCTTGAGGGACCTCAGGGTCAGTTACACTCATCAAAGCTTGTATGAAAGCATAATTGGAGCTATTGAGAGAGGTGGTCAATGAGAAAGGACATGCTCCATGACAGTAGTTTGCCATGAAGCCCTTGGGGGCAATGATCCATTTATGCCAACCCAAGTCCCGGAAGTTGATGAACAGCTGGTGTCGATGGCAGAGGTTCTTGCAAGGAGCCTTCGGATCAGGGATGGCTGACCTCCTTTTTCGGGAGGATGAATGGCACTGTTCAGTGTTGAGGGTCACCACCAGTAGGGAAACATGAAGGAGACGTCTCAGTCGGGCACAGGTGTCCTCAAGCTGGAAGTCTCCCTCCATGTCTCTGTGCCCTTTGACTAGGATTTCCAAGAACAAACTCAAGTTCTTCTGGGAGTTGTTATTCCATTCCTTAACCACATGCAGCAGGTCGAATTGAAGGGCACCTTGGGGCCATGGCACAGATTGCAATGCAAACATTTTACCTGTTGTAGGGAGGGCCACGTCCCCAACATGAGCCTCCTGAACCAGAGACAGAGCCAATTCCAATTCTGGGCCCAGGCTGTAGTAAGTGTTGGGCCCCAAGTCTAGGTTCAGCTGGACCATTGTCAACTGCTCCTTTTCTTTGATGGTAGATAGGTTAAAGTAAAGGTGCTTCTGTAGACAATTGGAGGCTTGGGGAAGTTTCTTGGAGAAAAGAAAGAAACCTATACGGGAGCAGAGAGATGAGAGAATCACAATAATATATTTTACTTCATATTTACCTACATGATAATATACAAAATAAGGAAACAAAATAATCGATTATACTCTAAATTCGACCACTTGGGAGGATTTGTAAATAGATCGTTGCCCACAAGGGCTTCTAAACCAAAGATTATTTCTAAACTAAAGATTCTTCTCTCCCATGTTCCTCAAGGTGCTTTGGTTAGAATTTAGAGAATACATCATGGATGGAAAAAATAACTAAATTTTTATTTTTAATAAATGCCAGATGAAATTCATTATAAACATAGGAAATAAGTCACAACAACATTCTCAGGGCCTGTGACATATATATGTTGTTATTAAGTGCCATCTAGTCAGTTCCAACCCGCAGCAAACCTGTATAGGGTTTCCAAGGAGCAGCTGGTGAGCTTGAACCACTGACCTTGTGGTTCAAACCGACCTTGCAGTCTAGCATATTAACCCACAGTGCCACAGCAGGACTCTGTGACATACGATATATATTCATATTATATTAAGTTGTGACAAATATCTTTAATAAACAATTATGTTCCTGCTACTTTCTTTTCAACTAATGAGGGTAATTATAGTCCTTTCTCTTGACCTTATTGCTGACTGTGTTAAGGATCACATACCTTACTACACACACATTTGCTTTAGAAATATTTTTATAAATGTAGTTCAACATGCAATTGGTTTCCTTTGAAAGCATAAATATTTTATTTCATGCATGCAAACCACAGTTCTCCTGTAATAAAACCTAGACCAGGAATTTAGAAACCCCTTGCTTTAGATCCTTAAATAATTCTTATCGAAGGCCCACAGTTGAGTCCTGGTGTGGCACTGTGGGTAAATGCACTTGACTGCAATGTTGGTTTGAACAGCAAAGTTGGTGCTTCAAGCTCACCAGCTGCTCCTCAGAAACACTATACAGAGTCCCTATGGGTGGGAACCAACTCGATGGCATTTAAAAACAACAAGGACCACAGTAGTCAATATTAGTAATTTTCATTCTTGAAGCTCTGAATACTTTGTGTTCCTCGTCACTGAATTAAACATGAGGTTTTAATTTCTTCACATGGACCTTCTTCTCTGCATCCTTTGAAGTTGTAACTGGTGCTTTCTCTATTTTCGAAGCTAATTTCTCTGCCTGCATTTTCATGTCCAGTAGAATAAAGTTTTACTTTTTTTGCATCTTCAATATCTCCCTCTCTACATATAACTTCTTTGGCCTAATACTACCATTCTGTCTGGTTGGCTAGTTCAACCCTAAGTAGGGCTTTTTCAAGGCTAGTGGAGAAATCAGAACCTACATCAAGGCATTCTAGCCAACTCCCACAATGCCTTTTCAAGGTTTATTTTAAAAGCAACCAATAATTATAAAATAGGCACTTGAGGGGGAGAGAAAGGAATAGCCAGAAATATCACCATAGAAAGCTTGTCAGTCCATCTTCTGCCTATAACTGATTGGAATACCTAAAATGGAGATACAACTTGCCCAGTGAAGGAGGCTTCCTGTAGAGCCTTGGCATTGCATAAGACCATAGGTGGAATCTTGAACCCCATCCAGAATCTTCTGAGGTGGGAAATTTCCACTTGAAAGGACAAGCAGACCAGCCTGCAGCGGCTAGAAGAACAGAAGATGCTTCTTGAAAGAAAGACCGGCAGGAAAAATAATAAACAATAACGGCACTCTGACTGATTACTACAAGGATAAGCAAGTTGCTCGCCTCAGGGCAAACCCCCTTCCAAGACTAAGGCTCAATGGGAATACACGCTCTGATTGGTGACCATGTTTGTCACCGATAAGGGGAAGTGTGGGAAAAACAGCAATGAAGCTGCGTGTTAAATCCTACCACGTTCAGTAGACTCCTATGAACCCAGGTGGAGAACTGGTTGGCCAGCAGTATGACAAGACCTGGGACTCTGGGGCCCAGAGTCAGTGACATAGCCACAGAGGACTAGAGTGGAGAGTGAAGCATCCAGCTGATAAGAAGAGAGGGCATATGCACAAGAATATCCACACTTGCAGATAATACCCACTTGACCTGGCTTCAATGGCTGGATGATCAGAACTCAACTAGAAAAAGAAAGAAGAGGAAAAAAAGAGTAATCTGATACAATTTGATAAACTTGACCTACACCTATGGATGTTGTTGTTGTTATGTGCCGTGGAGTCAATTCCAACTCATAGAGACCTGTACAGGGTTTCTGAGGCTGTAAATCTTTATGGGAGCAGAAAGCCTCATCTTTCTCCTATGGAATAGCTGGCAGTTTCGAACTGCTTACTGTTAGGATAGCAGCCTGATTCGTAACCACTATACTGAAGTAGCTCAAAAGAGGGAACAAATCTTTACAGCAAGGATCATTTCCACTCCCTTGGTACACAGGGTAGACAGGGATGGGCAACTTGGACATTGGCTACCCAAAATGGGGGTGGGGGGGGGAGGCTACAAAGGTAAGAAGTGACTGGCTTACAAGCTTTCAAGAGGGAGCCTAGATTTAGAGGGCATGGAGGAAGGTAGAATCTCCACTGAGTAGTAGCCAATCTGTCTGGGCAGGGCTGATGAAAGGAGATGGGGATAGGACTCCTGTGGTACAATAGTGAATAACTGCTATCAGGACTGACTATGAGGGTTGGAAATGTAAAGGTAGACATTTTGTAGCAAAAGGAAGGGAATAGTTGACTTTGCAGTCCAGAAGCAGAAGTTCCTGGGACCATCAAGGGAGAAAAGCAGAGTGCGGGACCCTATCCAGAGAAGCAGTGACGCCAGAGATGGAGGCAAAGACAATTACGTAGAGAGATGGAGTGGCTGGGGACTCTTAAATCCAAAGGGGGAGAGGGCTATGTGCTGAGGACCTGGGGGGGGCGGGGGGGGGCAGGCTTGCGGGTATACCCTTTGGATACCCTTTGGTTGGTTGACGATGCATGGAGGGGATAGTAAGCACGGCAATGAAACCATATATGATAGGATGCATGTAAAGCTAATGTTCTCCCATGCAAACAATCACATAATTCACAATAAAACATTAAAAAAAAAAAGTAGGTTTGGGAGTCACATCCCCCAGCCAACCCTCATAGCAACATTCCTGGACATACTCTTAATGGTTGCCTGGTTGTGATGTCATACCCCAAGAGCCTCAGAGACTGTAAGCGTTCCTACCTGCAATAGTCCTTTCCCTGCTTTCAGTAGGCCAAGCATGGCCTCTGCCTTCAGTCATTGTTGGGGGAGGAGATTCCTTTATTCTCAGTGTAAATATCACCACATGGACACAGAACTTTGGAAACTTATCATGGTGTCTATGATTTCCCTCACTAAAGTGATCTATGTTTGTCTTTGTCTTACTCATAAGATTTAATAAAAAGCCTGTATATATTTACAGATGAAGTCTCTTTTCTACCCTATAAAGAAGAGCAAAGATGTCAGTATGAGGACTAAGGTGCACCTGACCCAAGCCATCCTATTTTCAGTCACCTCATATCCATGTGAAAGCTGGACAATGAATAAGAAAGAAGGGAGAGTTGATGCATTTGAATTATGGTGTTAGCTAACCCTATACAGGGTCACTATGCATTAGAAACAACTGGATAGCACTTAACAACAAGAATATTGAAAGTACCATGTATTGCTAGAAGAACACACAAATCTGTTTTGGAAGAGTTACAGCCAGAAAGCTGCACAAAGGAGACTTTGTCTCATGTAATCTGGACATGTTATTGGGAGGGACCAGTTATTGGAAAAGGACATTATGATTGGTAAAATGGAGTGTGAACCAAAAATAGGAACCCCAATAAATTTGGATTGACACACTGGCTGCAACGATTGTCTCAAACATAACAAGTTTGAGGTTGTTGCAGGACTGGTAATGAAATGTCTTTTGTTCTGTTTTGCATAGAGTTGATGTGACTCAGAGCTGACTAGAAGGACGTAATTCCTAGGTATTCAATATTTTTATTAAATGCAACTTTCACCAATTCTCAATAAAACTGTTTCCCTTAAAAAAAAAAAAAAAAAAAGCAACCAACATATTTAAAGTCTTTGAAATCACCAGTTTCTTCTTCAAGCCTACTACATTATCTTTTCTGTACCGATAAGCCTATATTTTCTTATCTTTTCGATTTCTCATATTATTGTTAAGTGCCATTGAGTCAGTTCTGACTTATAGAGACCCTGTATAAGGTTTCCAAAGAATGGTTGGTAGTTTTTAATGGTGAACCTTGTTTGTGATTAGCAGTCCAGTGATTATTCTACAGCGTCACACCAGGACACTCCACTATCATATGATGGTGGTGGTGAAGTATGGTGTGTAGAGTTGGTTCTGACTCATAGCTACCCTATATACCTCAGAGTTTCTGAGGCACAGGAGCAGAAAGACCCCAAAGGAGCTTCTGGCAGATTCTAACTGCTGACCTTGCAGTTAGTAATTCACTTATCAGATACCGCTCTGTTATTTTCCAACTCTTTTATTTCATTCTTCTTCAAGTTCTCTGAAACAGTATTTCACTATATGCAGCTTCTAATTATAATCTATTGGTTTTCCTCTTTAGATGTATCACTAACTCACATGAAAAAAAGAGAAAGACCCCAATGAGATGGCTTGACACAATGGCAGCAGCCATGGGCTCAGCTTAACAATTGTGAGGTGTAGGACGGGGTGGTGTTTTGTTCTGTTGTATTCTCTATGAGTTGGAACCAAGTCAATCTCACCCAAAAGCACCAGCAACCACAGCGAGGCATGAAAGAAAATCCAAAAGCCAGATGATAAAAGATTGACAGATTTGACAGCATGAAATTAAAATCTCTGTATTCTGAAGATACCATTAACAAAATTCAAACACAAAGAACTAAGAATTTTTCTTATGCAAGATGAATTATAAAGAGCTCTTCCAAATAATTGCTATGAAGCTTTAACAAATCATTAAGAAAAGGATGATGACTCAGAAGAAAAATAATTAGAATGTATGAAAAGGCAATTATTTATATAAATATGGCTCATTATTCATTTAAAAATGCATGTCACCTCACTGTAAAAAATGCAAATTAAAACAATGATATCATACTTTGGTCACACAATGTCATTAATATCAAATGCAAATAAAATTTTGCAAAAGATAATTCAAAACAACAGTACATTGATAGGGAAACTGCTAGAAATTCAAGCAAGATTCAAATGAGGATGTGGAAAGAGGGATATTGTTGCTGATATCAGGTAGATCTTGACTGAAAGCAGGGAATACCAGAAAGATGTTTATCTGTGTTTTATTGACTGTGCAAAGGTTTTCGACTGTGTGGATCATGACAAGCTATCTACAACATTGCAAAGAATGTGTATTCCAGAACACTTAATTGTGCTCATAAGGAACCTGTACATAGACCACGAAGCTGTCATTTGAACATAACAAGGGGGCACTGAATGGTTTAAAATCAGGAAAGTTGTACATCAGGATTGTATTTGTTCACAATACTTAATCAGTTTGTATGATGCGCAAAGAACTTGAGAAGCTGGATTATATGAAGAATTCAGCATCAAGATTGGAGGCAGACTCATAAACAACCTGTAGTAAGCAAATGATATAATCTTGTTTGCTGAAAGCAAAGAGGACTTAAAATGCTTACTAATGAAGATCAAAGACCACAGACTTTGATATAGGTTGCAACTCACTGTAAAGTAAAAATCTTCAACACTGGACCAATAAATATAATAATATGATTAAACAGAGAAAAGATATTATTGGATCCACTCACGGAAGCTGTTGAGTGTTGTTGAGTAGGTTCTGACTCATAGTCACCCTGTATAGGACTAACAGAAGCAGCATTCAAGAAACCAAATGACATATTAGGTGTGTTGCACAAGATATCTTTAAAGTGTTCAAGAACAAAGATGTCAGTTTGAGGACTAAAGTACACCTGGCCCAAGCCATAGTATTTTCAATAGCCTCATGTGCATGTGAAACTTGGATGGTGAATAAGGAAAACCATAGAAGAATTGATGCATTTGAGTCATGGTGTTAGAGAATAATATTAAAAGTATCATGGACTTCCAGAAGAACAAACAAATCTGTGTTGGAAAAAGGTATAGTAAGAATGCTCCTTAGAAGCAAAGATGGTGAAACTTTGTCTCTCATAATTTGGACATATTATCAGGAGGAACCAGTCACTGAAGAACATTATGCTTGGTAAAGTGGAGAGTCAGTGAAAAAAAGGAAGACTCCTAACTAAATGGATTGGCCCAGTGGCAGCAGCAATGGGCTCAGACATAAAAATGATAGTGAGGAGGTGCAGGACCAGTTTCATTCTATTGTGTATAGGGCACTATGAGTCAGAACTGAGTAGACAGCACCTGACAACAAATCATACTTTGAGCATATTATCAGGAAGGTCCAGTATCTGGAGAAGGACATCACGCTTAGTAAAGTGGAGGGTCAGTGAAGAAGAGGAAGACCCTTAATGAAATGGATTGAGACGGGGGCTACAAGGACAATTCAAGCGTAGGAATGATAGAGAGATGGCACAGGACCAGATAGTGTTTTGTTTTGCACAGGGCCACTATGAGTTGGAACTGAGTAGACAGTACCTAACAACGTTTTCGCTACAATAAGATCATTTTTGCTACCAGATTGGCAAAAATTAAAACTTGAAAGTATTTTGTTATCCAAATGACCTCAAGTGTAGCATGAACATTACTGGTCAGAAAGAGACTATGGCCTTTGACAACCCTTCAGATCTGGGACTTTTTAAAGTTTGTGGCCCAATTTTCAGCCAATAGGTGTACAGGAGGACACGACAGTAGTAAGGTCTGCTCAGCATGGAATGGTCAATCATTCCAAATCAAAATGGCCACATTTACCTAAGGACAAAGTTGAGAGGGGATGGGAGGAAGGGTGGAATGGAAATAAGAACCACAGGGAGGAAGCTGGAGAACTGTGTTGCATGGAAACAAAATGTAAAAATTTGTTGAATGTAAAACTGATAATCTTCTCTGAAAAGAAAAAAGAGTGGCATTCATAAATAAATTGGACTATAACAGAATAGAAGAGGAGCTCTGGTAGTGTAGTGGATAATGAGTTGGGCTGCTAACCTCCAGGTCAGCAGTTCGAAACTACCAGCCCTTCCACAGGAGAAAGAGGAGGCTTTCTACTCCCATAAAGATTTACAGCCCCAGAAACCCTACACAGAGTCACTATGAGTTGGAAGCTACTCCACGGCATATCACCACCACCAGAATAGAATAATATAAAGGAATGAACTACAAATATTCACAACATGCATAAACCTCTCACGTACAATATTGTGTGAAAGAAGCCAGACACAAAAAACGATGCATTCAGTTACATTTATATGAAGTTCAAAAATGGGTGAAACTAGCATAGAGTGGTATGTGTCAGGATAGTCATCACCCGTGTAGTGACCAACTAGAAGGAAGCAAGAGGGTTCTCCAGCAGTGCTGGTCATGTTCTGTTTCCTGATCTGAGTACTAGTTATTCTATGAAAACTCAGGTTGTTCTCTCATTTATACACATTTCTGATGTATGTTATATTTCAATAAGTACCTATTTTTTAAAAGATTGCTATCAAAATTGTGAAGAAGTAAGACTATTGTTGTATGCCACTGAATGGTTCCAAGGCTGTAAATCTCCACAGGAGCAGAAAGCCTCATCTTTCTCCCATGGAGCTGCTGGTGGATTTGAACTGCCAACCACACATTAATCGCCCAATGTGTGGTAGCATGCAACCCACTATGCCACCTGGGATCCCAAGCACTCATGTTGTTGTTAAATGCTCTCAAGTTAAGTGCCATTGAGGGGCAGCTGGTGAGTTTGAACCATGGACCTTGTAGTTCAATCTGACCTCTAGGTCAGTGGGAATTATCCTGCAATGCCACACCAGGACTCCTGTGCACTCACTCATTGTTGTTGTTGTTGATAAGTACTGTGGGTGGAGTCCGACTCATAATGACCCTGCACAGGGTTTCTGAGGCTGTAAATCTTTATGGGAGCAGAAAGCTTCATCTTTCTCGCGCGGAACCGCTGGTAGTAGTTTCGAACTGCCGACCTTGAGGTTAGCAGCCTGATTCGTAACCACTACGCTACTAGAGCTGCTTGCACTCACTCATAGTGGGGTATAAACTGTCTGTTTTAAAGGGAATTTACTACTTTATCAAAAGTTTAAATGTGGCTAGCAATCCTCTTCTAGACTTTATCCCAAGGAAATGATAGAAAAAAAAAAAAATGCATACACACACAAATGGATGTAAAACTGTACTAATTACATTAAGTCCATGCCTATCAATAAAGTATCAGTTAGTTACACAGATTGCAGTTCATCTAAACAAGGGGATGCCATTGCAAACACTGACATGAGGATAAATAGACTTTTTGGTCTGATGCATGAGAGATGTCCATGATCTGAAGGGTGGAAAGGAGCGAAGTATGATATGACCTCATTTTTGAAAAAATATAACAAATTTATGTTATACACATACACAAAGTCTGGAAAAATGCACAGCAATCATTACTGTTTTTTCTAGGGAAAGGATTTGAATGGAGAAATATGAGATTTTGGTCCTATTCCTGATCATTTGGTAGACTATGACTTTCACAAAAATAAAAATTATTTCCAGGTTGAGGGTGCATTCTCTAAACTTTATCCTCAGCTCAGTTCTCGCTCCATGAGAATCCCTTCCACTCCCCTTATTTCTTAACCTCCCTCCAAGAACTTTATTTGACCACCCACCATCACATCTCCCTTACAAGGCTGTGAGCCTGTATTATAGAACAATGTAAGGAAGTCCTCCGAAGTAAACTCTTAAAGGGCCAGCCAATTTTATATTTAGTCTCTGTATTCTCAAAGTCTTACACAGTTCTAGATATGTAAGTTCCAGTAAGTATCCAATAAATGCTTCTTGGATAAGAACTTGTATTCAAATCTTTTCTCCAGTTGCAAGACTCTCAATTCTGCATCTGAAACAGCTGGAAGGCTGCATAGAAATGCAAATTCTTTACTGCCTTTTCAGACTATGAATAAGAATTGGTTGGTAGAGTAGGAACAGGAACTAGGCTAGAGAAACAATTTTGATGGGTGGGCAGTTTGGAGAACCCCACAAAAGGGATGTGGAGAAGGAAAGAAGTATTCTTTGGCAAATTGAGCCCAAAAACTTACTCTCCTGGCAGTGCATTATACTTCTGTAAGGATCTAGAGTTTGAATTAGAAGCAATCATAAGGACATGTCGTCTCTCACACTTAGCACATATTATCAGGTAGACCAGTTCCTGGAGAAGGACATTATGCTTGCTAAAGAGTAGGGTCAGCAAAAAAGAGGGAGACCGCCCAATGAGATGGTTTGGCACCGGGACAGGCGCTATATGGCTTCAAGTGTAACAATGATTGTGATGGTGCAGGACTTGGGCAGCGCTCGATTCAATTGTGCAAAAAGTCGCGATGAGTAGGAACCGACATCTCTCGGTTCCACAAGCACCAGGAAGTGTATGAGTAGATGGTCGGTTTAAGACTATTCCACCATTCCACCGCAGCACAAAGTAGTTGATTCAGAAAAACCTTATAGAAACCTGACTATTCACGCACTAGTATGATCTCGATACATTGTAGATGACCTTATGACATGAGCCTTAATTTCCTTATTGCTAAAAAGTTGGCAAAAAATACCTATCATGATTCCAGGATTGTGACTGGGGTTAAGAGAGAAAATACGCAAACATCCATTACACTGGCCTTCTACAAGCCACTCAGTGATTGTTACTTCTCGTCTCGTTTCCTTTCTTTACACTGCCCACTTTGAGATTTTGGGGTGGGTGGGAGGACACTTCAATGTGCTTACCTTGATCTGGGATGAGTCGGAGTACATTCCCACGGACACCCAGCTCCTTTACGTAGCATAAGTCTTGGGAAACCCCAGCAGTTTCTGCTGCTTCTCGATCCTGGAAGACTTTCCTCAAGATATAAGGCAAAGATTGGAACTTCCGGGGTGAAGGAGCCATGTCTAAACCCAGAGACTGAAGATGGTCGTGTTCTTGAAATTGGGACGGCTGGCCCAAGGCCCGGGTTAGCAGAATGCCAAGAACCAAAACTGGAAGGGAAGGAAGCATGGTCTCGGAGGTGATACAGAGCTGACTGTTGAGGGTCCGAAGAACTCTTGGCGCCAGACAGGCCAGCAATTCTGGTGCTGCTAATTTATCTGATTTAAGATAATCAAGTGTGAATTGCTCTCTTCCCAGCTCCTCCAAGGCAATTGGATGGGACAAGACATAGATTTTTTTTTTTTTTTTTACTTCCTTTACTGACACTTCCAGAAAAAATTTACAAAACAAAGATTACCAAGGCGCCCACCTAAACGCTACAACAAACTGAGGTTTGTCAGTAGTAAGCATTGAAAAGAAGACATGCACTTATTAATTTAACATTTATTCAACAGCTATTATGTATAAGGCATTGAGACTGGAATACAGTAATGAATAATTCATGGTATTACAATTCATATTTAATTAGATGAGTATTGTTGGTGTTAAGTGCCTTGGAGTCAGTTCCAATTCATAGCGACCCTGTATAGGGTTTCTGAGAGTTTACATTTTTGCGGAAACTGTAAACCTCATCTTTCATCCACCGAGCTGCTGGTGGGATTGAATTGCCAACCTTGTAGTTCCCATTCTATTGCTTATCCTACAGAGCTCCCATGTTCCCGATAAAGGGGAGCAATTGGTATTCAAAAAGTTTATATAAAAATGGAACTAAAAGATAATGGAATTTGTCCAGAAACTGTTTGAAACTCCCTCATACATAGGGAGAAGTCCTGGTGTGGCTCGATGGGGGCACTGGACCACAATGAAGTGCAAGATTGGCGGTTCAAATTCACCAAGCGTTCCTTGAAAACCCTATACAGGGTGGCTATAAGTCAGAACTGACTCGAAGGTACTTAACAACAACAAAATACGTAGGGATATATTCACATCGATGAGGGAAAGTTAAGTCTCGGATGAAGAACTCTAATTTAAGTTCAAGGAGCCCTGATGGCACATTTGGGTTAAGCCTTAAGCTCTGAACTAAAAGGTTGATGGTCAAACCCACCAACAGCTCTATGGGAGAAAGATGAGGCAGTCTGCTTCAGCAATGATTTACAGCCTTGGAAACCCTATAGGACATTTCTACTTATAGGTGGTAGTGATATGGATGAATTTTGTTCATCTACCTTTGCCCTTCCTGATTAAGAGTCAAACGTGCTTGGTTAATTCTGGTTCCATCGCCTATTAGCTGGATGATGTTGGGTAAGTCACTTTCTAATTCGCAGTACAAATCTTCTAAGATGATATTTTTGATGTATTCAGCACAATGCCTGACATAGTAATCACACATGGAGTGTTCACAGGGGAGAGAACTTCAAGTTGAAGTAGATATTTTTTCAGTGAGACAATCAGACATTCAAAGCTAGGAAAGCTGCATGTGAAAAGGCATGGAATTGAGTTTAAATATCAATTTTTATTTCTGTTTTAGTTTTGTTTTGCTTTTTCAATCTTTATTATTTTTTTGTCAAAGTCCTTCTATACCAACCTATATAGTTTAGATTTATCCTGTAGATGATGGGAAATTATTGTATATTAGATGCAATATTTTATCTTTCCTTTGGGAGAGATGAGTTCTTAGCATAGTAAAAGACTTTCAAATGCTATAGAAAAATTAGTTAATTTATGACACCAATATGATTTTCTCAATCAACTTTTTGAGAACAAGTACTTTATCATTATACATCTTATCACCTATCCTAAGAACTCTATTCCCCCAAGAGAAAGATAAAATACTGCATGTAATATATAATATTTTCCCATCATCTACAGGATAAATCTAAACTATATAGGTTGGCATAGAAGGGCTTTCTTGACCTGGCACCATATTCCTAGTTAGTTTCATTCCCACACACCCACCATCATAGAGGAGTTTCTGGGTGATGTAAATGGTTTTGGAATTATTACTAACTGATAAGTTGGAGACTCAGCTACACCCAGTAGTGCCTCAGATGAAAGGCCTAATGATGAACTTTAAAAACTCAGCCATTAAAGACTCTATGGGGCACAATTATATTCTTGTATACCAGGGTCACCATGAGTCAGAACTGACAACAGCAATTTTGTTATTGTTGTTTTACCACCCTCATTGTTAATGCTGTAATGAGGATAGAACCCATTTTAGTTATCTCATGCTCAATTCATGCTTTTCACAAACCAAGTTCAAAATTTTCTTCAATTGCAGACTTTCTTTACTTATTGAAATAGATTTAGATACATATTTTGTTCTTCTACCATAGAGTCTTGAGTGGACACCCATGATAGCATTAATTACAGTGCATCTCATAGACAATACACTTCTTGGGGATCAGAGCTATATCTTTTTATCTAAGTATCTCTACTGCTAACAAAAGTGTCTGGCAGATAGTAGACATTCAGTAAGCATTTGTGTAATAAGTAAGTGAGTGAAAGAATTGTTCTTTCCATAGGTCTCATTCTTCTAGATAGCCAGACATTCTCCATTCCCATTGCTCATATCTCCTACATGCATCACAGAGCTAACATTTAAATGAATCCACACTCCTCAATGGTCTTCAACAGTAAGACTAGGTGGGGAGTTGATTTTGTTTATTTATCTGACTTTCTTTACTAGAAGTCAGAAATCAAACTGTTAGAATTCTAGACCCAGAACTTATTTGTCGTGTGATCTTGGTCAAGTCATTCAAATGTAAGATGAAGACATCTTCACATCTTCCTAGCTAGATTGCTTAAGGAATCTCATGAGATAATGCGTATGAAGGAGCTTCAGAAAGTTCCTAGAAGAATTCCATTATCTTTTAAATGCACTTTTTCCCTGAACTCTTTGATGTTTCCTCCCTTCAAATGGTAAGGACTCAACTACTATTGCTATTTTCATATATATATTTTTTTAATGTTTTTATTTAGGATTGAGTGAAAGTTTACAGGGCACATCATCAGCCTCACACTCAACCATTCACATAGCTTGTCTCACCACACTGATCATTATCCCCTCCATATATCATCAGTTAACAGTGTTTCTCTCTATCCTCTTTAGCTTTTTTTTTTTGATGTGTGCAGTCTTGGCTTTTAGGGAAGGTTTTTACATTTGTCTGTGGACATCCAGGGCTCATGTATGAGATTACTAACAAGCATTACTGAATAATCAGATGAGGGACAGTTTGCTATGTCTACTAGGTAGCTAAAGTCTGATCCTCAGAGCCTATGGTTTGGACGATCAACAGCTATTTTCATAATTATTGTGCTGTTGTTTATGTGCCATTGAGGTGGTTCTGGTTCCAACTCATAGTGATCCTATATAGGATTTCTGAGGAGGTGAGTTTGAACCACCTTGCAGTTCAAACTGACCTAGAGGTCAAGTGCTTATCCTAGATGCCACACTGGGACTCATTCTTAGAGGAGAGTTAAAGTTTATACAGGAAAAGAAAGAAAGAATTGGGAGTACACAGTCAACCAGCAGTAAAAATAACACCAAATCAGAGGTGAGGAGGGTTTGAGTTAACCACAGCCCTTCCAATTACCCTGCTATCTTGGGCAATTCACCTAATCTTTTACAATACAAATCCAAGCATCATCATTTTAAATGGAAGAATTTGAAGTGCCTTTGTTGTTGTTGTGAAGTGCCATTGAGTTGGTTCCAACCCATAGTGACCCTGTATAGGCTTTCTGAGGAACAGCTGGTGAGCTTGAACCGCCAACCTTACAGTTCAAATGGCTTTGCAGTCTGGCATATTAACCCACAGTACCACACCATATGTAGTCAATTTGATTTCTGTCTCTCCCATTCATTGAAATCCATGTATATCTTGTCTTTTATGCTATTGAAAGAAGGTAATTGCAATGAAAAAGTTATTGGTCTTGCAAAAATCTATCAAGAAATCCCCAGCATCTTTTCTATCACCTAAACCATAATTCCAACTACTGATCCTTCCTCTTTGTTTCCAACCTTTGCATTCCAATCACCAATAATTATCAATACATCTTAATTGCATGTTTGATCAGTTTTAAGAAGTTGGTAGCATTCTTCAATTTCTCCATCACTGACTTTAGTGATTGGTACATAAATTTGAATAATAGTTGGATTAACTGATCTTCCTTGTAGGTGAATTGATATTATACTATCACATTACAGCATTAACAATGAGGGTGGTAAAACAACAATAACAAAATTGCTGTTGTCAGTTCTGACTCATGGTGACCCTGGTATACAAGAATATAATTGTGCCCCATAGAGTCTTTAATGGCTGAGTTTTTAAAGTTCATCATTAGGCCTTTCATCTGAGGCACTACTGGGTGTAGCTGAGTCTCCAACTTATCAGTTAGTAATAATTCCGAAACCATTTACATCCTAGACAGCATTGTACATCAAGATAGACCTTGACATTTTCTTTTTGATCATGATGTGATGCCATTCTTATTCAACTTGTCATTGCCAGCATAGTAAACCATGTATATGACTGTCAGATTGAAAATGGCCAATACCAGTCCACTTCAGTTCACTAATGCCTATGATAGCCATGTTTATGCATTCTGTTTCATTTTGGACAACTTCCACTTTTCCTAGATTCATACTTCATACATTCCATATTTAAATTATTAATGGATGTTTACAGCTGTTTCTCCTCATTTTGAGTTGTGCACCATCAGCAAATGAAGGTCTCAAAAGCTTTACTGATTTGCATCATCATGATCAGCTCTACTTTGAGAAGGCAGCTCTTCCCCAATTATGATTGAGTACCTTCAACCTGAGGGGCTCATCTTCCGGCACTACATCTGACAGTATTCTGGTGCTCTTCATCGTGTTTCAGTGTTCAATAGTCTGGTGCTGACCGTGTTCACTGCTATTCATAAGGTTTTCAGTGACTAAATATTTAGAAGTAGTCCGTCTCTCCTTCTTCCAAATCTATCTTAGTCTGAAACCTTAACTACAACCTGTCCACAGTGGTATTTAAAATACTGGTGGCATAGCTGTCAGCATCACAGCCCCCTGCAAGCCACCATGGCATGACAGACTGACAGATGAGTGGTGTAATCAATTCATACCTATCAATAATTACACTGAATGTAAGTGGATAAATGCACAAGAGGCATATCAGTAAGATGGTGACAGCCAAAACTCCCTTCAACAGAATGGTTTAACAAACTGGTACATATGAAACATTAAATAAAGATGCATCTGCAAAACACCTCACAACTTGGATGAACCTGGAGGCATATGCTAAGTGAAATTATTGTTGTTGTTATGTGCTGTGGAGTCGGTTCCGACTCATAGTGACCCTGTACAGGGTTTCTGAGGCTGTAAATCTTTACAGGAGCAGAAAGCCTCATCTTTCTCCCACGGAACAGCTGGTAGTTTCGAACTGCTGACCTTGCGGTTCACAGCCCGATTCATAACCACTATGCTACCAGAAAAGGACATCTATTATATGAGACCACTGCTGTAAAAAGTTAAGAAAAGGCATTCTTGGTAAAAGAAACATTCTATGATGGTTACTGGGGTAGGTAGGGGGAGAAAAAATGTATCACTACCTAGAGGGTAGACACATGTTAATTAACATGGGTGATTGGGATGGCGATATACAACAAGAGGGAGGTTGCCAGAGAAAAGATGAAAGTAGTGGGAGACATAGGGAGGAATGCAAAAGTTAGAGTGACTGGGAGCAAATACCATTAACTGATGGTACATGGAGGGGATTACAACCATTGTAATGAAGCAAACGATATGATTTGCTGAATGTAAAATTGATAAGCTAGTTTGTAAAGCTTCAGTCAGTTCACAATAAGATGTTTAAAATGCAAAATAGCACGATACGTAGTTGTCATAGATTGAATTGTGTCTCTCCAAACTATGTGTCACCTTGGCGGGGTCATGATTCTCAGTGGCTTGACAATTATGCTATGAAGTACTATGGCAGTTATATGAGGATTCCAGATGATATAATCTGATGTGATAAACCAACAAAAAAATTGGGGTGGGCTTTGTTGTTGTTAAGTGATGGGGCATATTCAGTGTAATTATTGATAGGTATAAACTGATTCTACCATTCAACTGTGGAAAGGTTTTAACTAAACTTTCAGACTAAGATAGACTTGGAAGAAGGAGAGATGTACTACTTCCAAATATTCCAAAGAGAGGTGATCAAATGGAATGTGAAATCATCCGACTATATCATTTATATTGCATGCAAATAAAATTTTGCTGAAGATAATGTACATAAATAGCAAGAAAGGCCAGCGCCTCTAAATGCTGAGACGATCTGTACGTATGCCTGGTGGAAGAACCCTCCAGTGGTGGGGGTGGAGGATGTCCACTCGCTCAGGCACCCCCTCTAGTCACCACAATGGAGGTGTACAGACAGCCAATGAAAAGATACCAAAAAAAAAAACACCCAAAAACCAGAATAAAGCAAAATCAAACAGATTATATTGTTACCTTTGCTCTGATGTTCCCCATGGTTGTTAATTCCCAGAGGGTCTGCTTGCTCTCCTGTCTGGTCCTGTAGTTTGGTCTTGCCCAATTTGCAGGCTCCAGGCCATGGAGCCCAGCAGATTTTAAAGTATGGGATTTCTTACTTCTGCTACCAGTTCCACCAGCTGTGAGCCTTCAAACTTTTGTTAAATAGTCCTACTTATGTGGTTCTGAGTTTTGAAGCTCTACAGTGCACCGGCTTTATCTGGTATTCTGTGGTAGTGGCGAAGGCAAACTTCACTGCACCTCTACCCTATCCGCCATCAAGCCCCGCCTCTCCTGATCGGTTTTATTGCTATTAGCTTGATGGTTTTTTTTCTTCCTTTAATTTTTAATCTATGTTTGTCTTTGATTGTACAGTATATTATCTCTTGTAGACATCACATTGAAAAATCCTGTTTTCTTATCTATTCTACTCCTCTGTTTCTTGATTGGGGTGTTTAATCCGTTGAAATTCATCATAATTATATATAGGTATGAATTGACTGCAGTCATTTTGATGTGTTTTGTGTGTGTGTGTGTGTGTGTGTGTGTGTGTGTGTGTGTGTAGTGCTGCTGGTTTCTTTGTTCCATATTTTTTCCTGTGCCGAGTTCATTTTTTGTGCTTTTTCTTGTCACTTTTTTCAGTTTTAAAGTTTACAAAATCCTCATTGATTTTCCTTTTCTGAATTTTAAGTGAAAGTATATTATGTTTCTTTGAGGTTAATTTACAGTCTGTTTTATCTTGAAATCTACGTGACTTCCTCACCATTTGATATTCTGCAAATATACCTCCCCCTCTTCTTGCTCTGTAGATCATTATAGATTGATAGCTCTGCTTCCCTTCCTTCAGTCTTGTAGTTTTGTTTTACTCTGGATATTTGTATGTCCAGATTGATTTCTGGGTGGTGCTGCCATGTATATCAATCTATATGGTTGTTGTCTGCTGTTGTTGGTTCTCAATCCTTTAGTATTTTTGTAAAGTTGTCTTGTTATTTATAGATTCCTTTAATTTCTGTTTATCTGGAAATATTCTAATTTTGCAGTCTTATTTGAGGGACAGTTTTGCTGGGCATATGATTCTTGGTTGGCAGTTGTTTTCCTTCAGAATTTTGTATATGTCTCCCCATTGCTTTCTTGCTTGCATGGTTTCTGCTGAGAAGTCAAAACTTAATCTTATTGGTTTTCCTTTGTGACATTTCATTTTTACTAAGCTGCTTTCAGTATTCTTTCCTTATCTTTGATTTGGAGAGTTTGATTAAAATATGTCTCGGTGATTTTCTTTTGGAGTCTATCCTGCATGGAGTTCATTCAGCTTCTTGAATACTTACCATCTTATCTTCCATGATGTTAGAGAAAATTTCTTCCAGTAGTTCTTCAACTATCTTTTCAGTGGTTTTCTTTGTCTTTTCCGGTTCTAGAATTCTAGAATTCTAATCACACTTCTCCATGTTGTCCCACATGAATCTTAGACTTTCTTCAGGCTTTTTCATTTTTTTCTCTGTTTGTTCTTCTCTTACTAGTATTGAGTGATTTATCTCCAAGTTTGTGAATTCAGGCTTCTATTGATTCAATTCTACTCCTTTGCCCCTTCAATGCATTGTCCATTTCTGATACCTTAGTATTGATCTTCTGGATTTCTGTTTGTAGATTTCATATTGTCTCCAATGCTGTATCTATTTCATTTGATTGTTTGCTGTAGTGCTTTTTTGAATTCTTCCTTGTTTTCCTTGACCTTTTTATGAAATGTTTAGATGTACCTCCATATAATCCTCCTGAATTCTTTTTCATGTACTTCTAGTGCCTCTTCTTCCTCAAAAGTATTTTCTAGCTCTGCCTCTTGATCATTTGTTTAAGCTACACTGTCTTGTTTCTACAGTTTTCTAGGCATTGTGGAGCTGTTGTATTTGTATTAAGTTGATGAATGCATGTTAATGTGTTCTTGTTGTTGTTGTGAAGTGCCGTTGAGTCAGTTCCGACCCATAGCGACCTTGTATAGGGTTTCCGAGAAGCAGCTGGTGAACTTGAAACGCCAACCTTGCAGTCTATGCATTAATCCACAGTGCCACTAGCCAATTGCCTCCTGATGGGTGTGGTCATGAGATGAGCTTCTCCATTTACTGTTCACACAGTTCAATTCAGAGTGGATTTAGTCACTGTTGGTGTAGTCACTTCTTTGGTGCATAGCAGCTGATAGTGGCTTTTGCCCAATTGGTGGTGTTTTAGAGGGTGTATCTGTGGCCTGGCTGTATGGCCACAGTTGCTGTCTCCTGTGGTGTAAAGCAAGAAGGAAAACAAACAAAATATAAAAACAGCCCACACAGAGAAAAGTGAAAGTTAATGGCCTTCTCTCCACCAATAAGCAGTGTGCTACGCCACCTATTGGCCTCTTGCCTTCACAGCCACCTGAGAAGGTTCAAAATGGCCACCTTGTGTTTGGTGGGCCCACGCAGATCATCTTCTTCCTTTCCTTCCTTTTTTTTCTTTTCTTTTTTTCCCTATACCTGGCACCTCTGTTCAACCCCCTTTCCTATGAAAGACATTCCAGGGCTGACCAGGGTCAACTTTGCAGATTTGGATCAGAGCCTGCCCTAGTACAGCATTAAAGATAGTTCCTGTCTATGGATATTCATCAGCTACATGCTCAAATTTATGATATAAGTAATTCTCAAAGTGAACACTGAGTGGCTACTAATTTGCTACCCCTGCTAGAGAGTAAGATCCCCTAAGAACTTGATTGAACCTCAGCATAGTGATCCTGCTTGGTCACCTTAGAGCAGGTGGTGGGCTGGCAACGTCTTGTGTATGGGGTCCCCAGCCAATCTCCTTTCTCCCTGCCTTCCTCGGATGGCGGCTGTTTATGCTAGACGTGTGGCCAGAGACGGGTAAGGATCACGTGGAACCTCAGCAACTTAAGACAGAGCCATTGCCATGCTGCAATGAGTTTCAATGACTGGTAAGACTGAAGAATTCGCACTGACCACCTAAGACAGGCAGCGTCCCTTAAACAAACAATAAATAAGGAGGATTCGGATGCAGACCGTGCAGACCCGGTCAGGAGGCTAAGCCCCTGTGGGCCCAAGCATTGTTGACCGTCCAAACCATAGGCTCTGAGGATCAGACTTTAGCTACCTAGTAGACATAGCAAACTGTCCCTCATCTGATTATTCAGTAATGCTTGTTAGTAATCTCATACATGAGCCCTGGATGTCTACAGACAAACGTAAAAACCTTCCCTAAAAGCTGAGACTGTAAATTCCAAAAAGGCAAGTCCCCCCACCCATCCAAAAAAAAAAGCTAAAGAGGATAGAGAGAAACACTGTTAACTGATGATATATGGAGGGGATAATAATCAATGTAATGAAACAAGTTATATGAATGGTTGAATGTGAAGCTGATGATGTGCCCTGTAAACTTTCACTCAATCCAAAATAAAAACATTTAATTAAAAAAAAAAAAAAAAAAAAAAAAAGATAGTTCCTCCCTGGGGCTTACAACCCCCAAGTGGCTCTGACCTCTTGGAAAGTGGGAGATTGGCTGGGGTTGTATGTTGGTTGGCAAAAAAAGGAAAGGAAAAAATAAAATCAAACTCTGTCTCCACAAGCCACAGGTAGTTTTCTGCAATGCAAATATGTTTTCTCGTCTCTGAAGCCCTTCACAAACTCTCAAGATGATGTGGCAAGTCCTGTCAGCTGTCACTGATCATTAGTCACAAATGCCATGTCTGTCCAACTCTCTCTCACAGTGAGCACTCAGTCCACTTTTATATCCCTTCCTCTGGAGCACTGCTCTAGAGCACCTGGCTCAGATCTTCTGCCTACTCCACCATCTTTTCTATTTGTCATTCTTTTTTCTGATTGTTCTTCTAGTTTGCTAGTATTGAGATATTTATTTTCAAACTCACTAATTCAGGTTTCCATTGCTTCAAATCTACACCTTTGCCATTTCAATGTGTTGTCCGTTTCTGAAATCTTAGAGTTAATCTTCTGGATTCCTAATTGCAGGTTTTACATTTGGTCATTTGGATCATTCTCTCTTTTTCCTTTGTGTGGGCTGAAATTGTCTGTTGTCTCCAGGATATCGTGGTGTTGTCATATTTGTGTTTAATTGATGAGTGAATGTTGATATATTCTTAGGCTTTCACCAACTGCCTCCTGTGGGAAGTGTGTTCACAGTTCTCCTATCATGCACCCGAGTTTTGGTGGGTTTGTCTGGTGTTGGTTGCTGTCTATCATTGATCAAATGATGTAGGACCTTGTATTGACTCTTGTACAGCATGAGGATCTGCAGAGGATATGGTTTTGGCTGGATTGTATGGGCACAATTGCTGTCTCCTCTCAGTTGAAAAAGAGGAGAAATGCCCCCCTGACACACATACACAAGAAAACAAACAAGCAATCAAAAATGAAAAGAGAAAATAGTAAAGGAGAAAAAAAAAATAAAAATAAAAACAGACATCAACCAGAACAAAAAAAAGAAGGCAATAACTAAAAGGAGAAAAGAGGATCAGGAAAATAGAGTTATAGAAGAAATAAATAAGAGATAAAATTAAAAGTAAATTATTAAAACAAACAAAAAACACTTCAAAAAATAGTGCAGCTGTTTGACCTGGAGAAGAGAAAATTCTGGGGGGCTCCTGCCAGCCCAGGAGCTCAGGAGGTGGGTGGAGGAGGGATGCGACAGCAGAATTCCTGAAAGTAGATGGAGTTCCTATAGGCTTAGGAGTTATCTATATTCCAGGCACTCAGTCCAGAAGTAGTTCATGGAAGCCCTTGATGGATGGAGCTGGTTTCAGTGTCTGTTAGGACTACAGAACAGCTGAGGGCAGGGTGGCTTGGTTATGAGAGTTTCTGCTAGATTAATGATTGTTTGATTAACTCTTGATGAGGTCACAAGCAAGATGGGTTGTTATTTTGTTACATGCTTTTGAGTTAGCTTCAACTTATAGATACCCTGTATAGGATTTCTGAGGAGCAGCTGGTGACTTTGAACCACCAACTTTGGAGTTAGTAGTCCAGTGTTTATCCTATAGTACCATACCAAGATAGGTTAAGGGTGGTTTTCTATTGGATGACTGGATATAAAGAATTACAAATATTGATTTCAGCATCAATTACAGGGATTCTCAGTCATAGCTTTATAGCTTTCAGGTGGGACTGTAAAACATCACTGGTAGAAGTTTACACATTTTTAGTAAGATATCTCAGAAAGGTGTAAAGATTCATCTTGTTACCAGGATTTCATTTCTCAGGACCAACTTGTTAATCAGAATTGTAAAGTGGTCTGGAAAAGTTCAGATACAGTTAGCTTCAAGACCCTTTCAAGCAATTTTCTTATTACATATTTCTCATGAAGAAATATTCCTTTGGCCCACTTCATACAAAATACAGCTGTGCCAACATTCCTTTCTAAAGGAAAATATACTCTAGGGAATATATTTCCTTCATATCCTAACTACCAGAGAAGGAAATGACTTCCTCAGTTTTATAGCTCCTAACAATTAACATGGAGCCATGGTATAGCTCTGTGGGATAAAGCACTAGACCACAAGGTTGGTTTGAACCATAAGGTCAATGGTTCAAATTCCTCAGCCACTTCTTGAAAACCCTATACATTCATTTACCAGTAAGTGTTTTAAGGGAAGCTTGTTGAAAAGTGCCAAATGTTTCTGAGAATAAAGGCATGAGCTGTGTTCTTTGGGTTTGCAGATAGGAAGGATTTGGTCTCAGAAAGAGACTTGGGTCAGTCAGCAGAGAGGGATTCCAGGTGATTTAAGGGTTAAGAAAGGTAAAGGAAAAGGACAGATACTGAAAAATCAGTTTTGAATGGGAGATGAGAGAGGAAATAGAAATTAGAAAAGAGAGAGAATCTTTGTAGGTAGGGACTTAGGTCTGTTTAAATACTCATAAAAGGAACCAGAGTTGTTGTTGTTTTTTTCTGAAGCTCAGTATTGGTATTCCTTGCAACCTAAAATTTATCCACATCCTGGAAATTTGTATAGTATATGAGTTCCCTCATGAGTGAGCTTCCATTAGCTGAATGGAAGGAGAAGGTAAAGGAATAACAATACATCCCATGGACTTCTGAGGCATATTGCTTTATATCAGGGTACTGTTGTTGTTGTTATGTGCCATCAAGTTGGGATATCATGGCACTGAAGACTAGTAAACCACATATGCAAGATAACTGATCCTATCTTTGAGAAGGGTAACCACAATTGTTGTTGTTAGGCTCCATAGAGTTTGTTCCCATCCATAGGGAGCCTATGCACAACAGAATGAAACACTGCCAAGTTCTGCCCCAGCCTCATAATTGTTACATTGAGCCCATTGCTGCTTCCATTGTATCAATCCATCTCATTGAGGGTCTTCTTTTTTGCTGACCCTCCACTTCTCCAGGGACTGATCCCTCTTGATTACCACTAAAAGGGCTCCAATCTGTTCTTTTAGGTTAATTTGCTGAGGTCCATAACATTTAACTTCTTAAAAGATCAACCTAGAATATGGAATAGTGCATAACCTTAGCAAATTTGTTTTCTCTAATATCTAAATGATCTCCTTGAGAGGGACTTTTGCAACCTCACATATGTGGCTTTAGGATAAGTACTGAAATGCTAACCTCAAGGTCAATGGTTCAGACCTACCAGCCACTCCTCCTCGGAAACTGTACAGGGTTTTTATGAGTCAGAACTGAGTTGATGGCACTTAACAACATATATATGGCTAAGTCGTTATTATAACCCATTTAAGGAGCCTTGGTGGTGCAATGGTTAAGTCATGGCCCACTAACAGAAAGGTCAGTAGTTCTACCATATAACTTTATTATGAGTTTGAATCAACGACTCAGTGGCACACAACAACAATGGAACTCACTTAAAGCAAAGTCACAAAGTTTTTTGCAACTGATACTTCTTTCTGGTTGATTTCAGATCACTACTTCTCCCAAAATATTTTGCTCCAACAGGATATTTGATGTATTCGTTTTCTACTGTTTCTGTAACACATTACCACAAACTAGTGACTTTAAATTCAAATTTATTGTCTTATAGTTCTGGAGATTAGAATTTCTAAACAGGTCTCAATATATTAAAATCAAGGTTACTTTTTCCACTTCCGACTTCTAGAAGGTATCCGTGGCTTATGATGCCAATAACATGACATTTTGTCCCTCTGCTTTTATTGTCTCATTGCTTTCTCTCTGACCCTCTGTCTCCCTCTTATTATAAGGATTCTTGCAATTAATTTGGGTCCAACTGACTAAACTAATCTCCCAATTTCAAGATCCATAACTTAATCACAACTGTAAAGTTTCTTTTGTCAAGTAAAGTAAAATCTTCGTAGGTTCAGGGGATCAGGACATGGATACTCTGGTATTGTAGTGATTAGGAGTTGGGCTGCTAATCTCAAGGTCAGCATTTCTAAACTACCAGGCTTTCTGCTCCTATAAATATTTACAGCCTCGGAAACCCTAGGCAGGGTCTCTATGAGTTGGAACTGACTCCACAGCACATAACTACCACCACCACCACCACCTTTGGAAAACCTCACTGGTAGACACACACCAGCGCACACACACACACACACACACACTCACAAAGCCATTATGGAAGATATAGTGTTTTGAGAGGTGGGGTGGTAGAAAGCACTCAAAACCTACAATAGCGACACAAAACAACAACAATTTCAATACAAACTGATTAGCACTGTTGGAAGATATAAACAAAATTACTAATAAAGGTGAAGGAAGCTTAATGGAAGAAACTTAAAGAAGGGATGAAGCTTAAAGACATTTATATGGAGGACAAAAAAGTAAAGGTCAGATTGACAAGAGCTAGATCCTGGAGGGAATGAGTATTACATAATTTGCTACCAGATACTATTACTCATGGTACATAACATCTTTGTGTATATGTGTGTGCGAACAGGGATTGTATATGAAATAACATGATATATGCTTTATGCTGACATCACTTCCTTATTTAGATTTGCATATGAGCTGCCTTGCTTTTTTTACTTTGTGTCATTACAGTGACCGCAATCCCTTTCACATACTATCAGTTAACAATATTTACCTCTATTCACTTTAACTCTTACACTCCTCCCTGTGTCTTCCACCATCTGCATCGTTCCTGTGCCAGCATCCCTCTTATTGATTGTATATTGCCTTCCATGAGGCGTGTTAACACCTAAATTAACATGTGTCTACTCTCTATTCTGTGAATAATCTTTCCTTTCCTCCCACACCTGGTGACCATCATAGAATGTTTCTTTCATGAAGAAAACCTCTTCTGAACTTTCTATAACAGTGGTCTCATACAATATCTGTCCTTTTGTGATTGACTAATCTCACTCAGCATAATGTCCTCCAGGTTCACCAATATTATGTGTTGTTCCACAGATTCATCACTATTCTTCTATGTTGCATAGTATTCCAATGTGTGTATGCACAAAAGTTTGTTTAACAATTTTTCTGTTGATGGGAATTGAGAATGTCTCCATCTTTTTTGCTATTGTGACGAGTTCTGTGATGAACATGGGTGTGCATATATCTATTTGTGTCACCTCTTTTATTTCTTGAGGATATATACCAAGTAGAGGAATTGCTGGTTCATAAGGTATTTCTGGAGACCTCATTTGGTACCATAAGATAAGCACTGGACCACAAGGTCAGTGGTTGAAATCCACCAACTGCTCCTAGGAAACCCTATACAGGGTCACTATGAGTCAGAACTGATTGGACTTCAATAAGAAACAACATTGGTTTTCTATTTCCAACTTTTTGAGGAAGCACCATACCATTTTCTGCAGTGTTTGTACCATTTTACAGTCCCACCAGCAGTATAGAAGGGTCCCAGACTCTCTACACCCTCACCAGCATTTATTATTTTCTGTTTTTTTGTGTGTGTGTGGGTTTTTTTAACTTTGTTAACAATGCTGAGGTAAGATGGTATTCATTGTTTGTGACTTGCATCTCTCTAATGGCAAATGAGCTTGAGCATTTCTTTATGTTTGTTGGCTGCCTGAATGTCTTCTTTAGTGAAGTATCTGTTCATGTCCTTTGCCCATTTTTAAACTGGATTATTTGTCTTCTTCTTGTTGAGGTGTTAATGTGTTCTTTAAATTTTAGAGAGTGGTTCCTTTTCTGATATGTCTCTGCCAAAAAAATTTTCCTAGTCTTTGGGTTCTTTTTTTTTTTAACTCTTTTGGTGAGATATTTTGATACACACTGTAGCTTATTTTTAGAAGGTCATAGTCACCTATTTTGTCTTCTGTTGTTTGTGTGTTTGTTATGTTTGTCTTTATGTCATATATCAGAGCCCCAAAGTTTGTTCCTAGTTTTTTTGTTGGTGATCTTTATAGTTCTAGGATTTATATCTAGGATTCACATTGAATTCATATTTTGTATATGGCCTTTCAACTGACTAAAGGTAGATGGATTTACTTCTGGGCTCTCAATTCTGTTCTACTGTGCCTTTCATTGTAAAGTATCTGTCTGTTTAGATTACTGTGACAAGGTTTGAGATCAGGAAGTGAGAGGCCTTACACTTTGCTGGGGTTTTTTATTTTGTTTGTTTTTTTTTGAGCAATGCTTGGCTTATTACTTTCCTTTCCATATGAATTTAGTGATTTATATGGAATCACTTTCTTTTCCATATAAATTTAGTGATTAGTTTTTCATATTGACTACATCTTTGGGATGAAACAATAGTAGAACAAACCATCAATTGCTCATATGCAAGTTCAGGCTGAAGCTAAAGAAAATCAAAACAAGTCCACAGGTTAAAGAAAATCAAAACACGACCTTGAGTATATCTGACCTAAATTTAGAAACCATTTCAAGAACAGATATAACACATTAAACACTAGTGATCAAAGAAAGGCCAGAGGAATTTTGAGATGACATTAAGAGCATGATGCAGGAAGAAAGTGAAATATCATTAGAAAGAAAGAAAAGACCAAAGTGGATGTCAGAAGAGACTCTGAAACTTGCTCTTGCATGTACAGTAATTAAAGTCATTGGAAGAAATGGTAAAGGGACTGACCAGAAAATTTCAAAGGGCAGCTCTGGAAGACAAATGAAAGTGTTATAATGAAATGTGCAAAGACATGGAGTTAGAAAACTGAAAGGGAAGAACACACTCAGCATTTATCAAACTGAAAGAACTTGCAATATTGAAGCATTCTCTGGGTAAACTTTCAAGAAGTAACATATACTCAAGAACCAATGGTACCGAGGGAAGAAGTCCAAGGTACACTGAAGGCATTGGCAAAGAACAAGGCTTCAGTAATTGGTGGAATACAAATTGAAATCTTTGAACAAACTGACAAAGCACTAGAGGAACTCACTCATCAATATCAAGAAATTTGGAAGACAGCTACCTAGGTAATGGATGGGAAGAGATCCATATTTATGCCCAGTCCAAAGAGAGGTTACCCAACAGAATGTCGAAATCAACGGACAATATCATTAATAGTACATACAAGTAAAATTTTTCTAAAGATAATTCAAAAGTAACTGCAACAGCGCATTGACAGGGAGTTGCCAGAAGTTCAAGCCAGATTTAGGCTAAGACATGAAATGAGGGATATCATTGTTGAAGTGGATCTTGGCTGAAAGCAGAGAATACCAGAAAGATGTTTGTCTCTGCTTTATTGACTACACAAAGGCTTTTAATGGTGTGGATCATGACAAACTATAGACAACATTGTGGAGAATGAGTATTCTGGAACACCTAATTGTGCTCAGAAAGAACCTATATATAGAGCAAGAGGCAATCCTTTGAACAGAACAAGGGAACACTGAATGGTTTAAAAGTAGCAAAGGTGTGCACCAGGGTTGTATTTTTTCATCATACTTATCCAATCTGTACACTGAGCAAATAATCCAAGAAGCTGAATTATATGGAGAAGAAAGTGGTATCAGGATTGGAAGAAGACTCATTAACAACCTGCAATATGCAAATGATACAACCTTACTTTCTGAAAGTGAAGCAGACTTAAAATACTTATTGAAGAAGATCAAAGACCACAGACTTCAGTATGGGCTGTACCTCAATGTAAAGAAAACAATAATCCTCACCACTGGCCCAGTAGATAACATCATGATAAATGGAGAAAAGATAGAAGTTGTCAAAGATTCCATTTTCCTTGGATCCACAACTAACTCTCAAGGAAGCAGAAGTCAAGAAATCAAACAACAAAATGCAACAAATCTGCTGCACATGACCTCTTTAAAATGTTCAAGAGCAGAAATGTCAGTTTGAGGACTAAGGTGCACCTGACCCAAGTCATGATATTTTCAGTAGCCTCCTATGCATGTGAAAGTTGAACAATGAATATGGAAGACCGTAGAAGACTTGATGCAATTGAGTTATGGTATTAGAGAAAAATAGTGAAAGTACTGTGGACTGTCCAAAGAACAAACCTGTGTTGTAAGAATTACAACCAGAATGCTCCTTAGAAATCAAGACGGCCCATCTTTGCCTCTCATACTTTGGAGGCATTATCAGGAGGGACCAGTCCCTGGAGAAAGACATCATGTTTGGTAAAGTGGAGGATGAGTGACAAAGAGGGAGCCCTCCAATGAGATGTATTGACATAATAGCAGCAGCAGTGGGCTCAGTAATAACAATTGTGAGGTTGGCGCAGGACCAGGTAGTGTTTCATTCTGTTGTACATAAGGTTGCTACAAATTGGAACTGACCTGATGGTACCTAACAGCAACAAAAACATGGACAAAATATTAAATGATGTGAGAAGTATCAAAAGAAGATGAGGTTAGTGTATCAAAAAGCATTGGTTGATTTTCAACCATTTCAGGAGGTAGCATGTGATTCAGAACCGATGGTGTTAAAGGAAGAAATCCAAGTGGCGCTGCAGTCATTAGCAAGAATGAAGCCTTCAGGAACTGTCAGAATACCAAATGAAATATTTCAACACACTGATACAGTGCTGGAAACATTCACTAGTCTATTCCAAGAAATTTAAAAGAGAGCATCACATTCACATGGAGCTGCTAGAAATTCAAACCCAATTTAGAGAGGTTGTGGATTGAAAGATATCATTCCTGATGTCAGTTGATTCTTGGCTGGAAGCAGAGGATACCAGAAAGATATTTAGTTGTGTTTTATTGACTATGCAGAGATATTGCACTGTTTGGATTATAACAAACTATGGAGAACATTGCACAAAATTTAAATTCCAGAATACTTAATTGTGCTCATGTGAAGATTGTACATAGACCCAGAGGTGGTTGGTTGAACAGAACAAAGGGATACTGCATGCTTTAAAATTAGAAAAGGTTTGTACCAGGGTTTTGTCCTTTCCCCATACTTATTCAATCGATGTGCTGAAGAAATAATCAGAGAAGCTGGATTATACAACATCAGGATTGGAGGGAGGCTCATTAACAACCTGTAATATGCTGATGACATAACCTGGCTTGCTAGAAGGGAAGAGGAGTTAAAACACTTACTGAGGGAAGATCAAACACTACAACTTTCAGTATGGACAATAGCTCAATGTAAAGAAAATGAAAATCTTCACAATTGAACCAATAAATGACATCATGATAAACTAAGAAACGATTGATGCTGTCAAGGATTTCATTTCATTTGGATCCAAAATTAATGTTCATGAAAGTTGGTGGTGGTGATGTGCTGTGGAGTCAGTTCTGACTCATAGTGACCCTTTATAGGGTTTCTGAGACTGAAAATTATAAGGAAGCAGAAAGCCTCATTGTTCTCCTGTGAAACAGCTGGTCGTTTCGAGTTGTTTGAGATTACCAGCCTGACTTGTGAGCACTAGTTACCAGTCAAGAAATCAAAGAAACCGCACTGGGCAAATTTCTTTCAGTATTAAAGATCTCTTTAAGCATTAAAGAACAAAGATGTCACTTTGAGGACTAAGGTCACCTGACCCAAGTCACGTTATTCTTAAGTGACTCAGCAACCCTACATAGGGTTGCTGAGGAGCAGCTGTTCAAACTGACCTTGAGGTCAAGGACTCATCCTACAATGCCACACCTAGACCCAAGCCTTAGTATTTACAATGGTCTCATATGCATGTGAAAGCTGTACAATGAATAAGGAGGATTGGAGAAGAATTGGTGCATTTGAATTGTGCTGGAGAAGAATATTGAAAGTACCATGGATTGCCAGAAGAACAAACAAATCTGTCTTATAAGAAATACAGCCAGAAAGACAACTTTCTTGCTGCTGCAGTGACGCCCCAGACCACCAATCCTCTAAGGTAGGGGTGCCTGGTGCTTCTGGTACACTCCCCACCCAGTGCTATCTTCTGGAATCCTTCAAAGAAAGCAGATGGAAATTCCTTCTTGAACAGCCCATTGCATTCATGGAGAGTGACCATGCCAGTAAGGAACAATGGAGAGAGAACAAATAACTCATTAGCTGTGTGCCTGGGAAAATTCAAAACTGAAGCTTTTCACATCCCCTTAGCCTGCTTCACCATTCTAGGAAATACTTGTGTCTGTTGTTGTGTGCCACCTAGTGGACTCTGACTCATATGACCTGTGTAGGGTTTCCAAGGTGGGTTTGAACTGCTGACCTTGTTGTCTGAAGTCCAGTGGTTATCTACAGCACCACATTAGGACTCCATAGTGATAGAAAGGAGCGCTGATAGCGTAGTGGTGGTTACGAATCACTTTGAAACTACCAGCTGTTCTGTGGGAGAAAGATGAGGCATTCTGCTCTCGTAAAGATTTACAGCCTTGGAAACCCTATACAGGATCGGAACTGACTCCATGACATACTACCAATAGGGCAGTGTAGAGCTGCCACACAGGGTTTATT
The DNA here is from genome assembly GCF_000296735.1 of Chrysochloris asiatica. Taxonomy (NCBI): domain Eukaryota; kingdom Metazoa; phylum Chordata; class Mammalia; order Afrosoricida; family Chrysochloridae; genus Chrysochloris; species Chrysochloris asiatica. Next base: position 2,353,064 of record NW_006408846.1, read on the forward strand.
AGGTTTGTAATATTTATGGCAGCTGACTGTGGCATCTTTCTCCCTCACCCCCACCCTGAGAAGCTTGTGGGTTCCAACACCCCACCTTTGGCTTTGCAGTCAGCACTTAACCACACACCACCTGGGCTCCTTACTTATCACTTCCTGATCCTATATTTTAGATCAATGTCCCATGTCCCAGTGGAAAGTAGGTTTTCTGACAGCAATGCTGTCTGGAACTGCAGTAGGCTGAATAACTCTTTGAGCTAAAAAAAAACACCAGGTGAGAAAAGCTGGACTCAACTGCACAAAGGGAAGTTGACTCAAGATTTCAACATCAACATCAATTTACAGTCCTGGGACAGTTCTTAGAAAAGAACATTCTGTGGATCACTAAACCCTTCAAATAGGTCACATTCCTCACAGATTAGGCCACGTAAACAGGTTAACATTCCTAAAGGGAACATTTGGTCAAAAAGTCAATCTGATACAGGTTAGTGAGAAATGTTGTTGTTAAGTGCTGTAGAGTCCTACTCATGACTACACTGTATAAGATTCCTAAGGAGCTGCTGCTGAGTTTGAACTGCTGACATTGTGATTCGCTACCCAGTGCTGATCCTATAGCACCACACCAGGAGTCCAGTGAGAAATAAGTATCTTCATGGTAAAATATTTACAACAAATTTGTCCACTTTATCTATGTTTTAATGTACAATTCAGTAGTGTTGGTGTTGATTACAAACCATCACCACTACCTATTTCCAAGTTTTTCATTACCCCAAACAGAAATTCCGTGCCTATGAAGCTACAACTCATCATGTTCCCCTCCTGCCAACCCTTAGTAATCTCTCATCTGTTTTCTGCCTCTATGAATTTGCCTATTCTAAATATTTTCAAGTTTCAAAGCTGCTTGTATTCAGTCCTTTCTCCCACCCTGGCATTCATTGCTGATAGGAAAACATCAATATAACAGCAGCAATAGGCATCTGTCCCGTCATAGGCGGATTCAGAATGCACCTGACTAAAAGAGACTGGTGGACTCTGGAGTGGTCTGTGTATAAACCAAACTCTTTACTGTGGAGTTGATTCTGGCTTATGATGGCTTCAAGCAGATCACCAGGTCTTTCTTCTTAGGTATGTCTGGATGGATCCAAACGCCACCAGCCTTTAGGTTATTGTTGTATACTGTGGAGTTGACTCCAACTCACAGCAACCCTATGTGAGAGTAGAACTGCCTCTTTGGCTTTCCTGGACTCTAATCTTTAGAGGCACTCTGGTGTTGCAGTGGTTAAAGTGTTCTGCTCTGAACCAAAAGGTCAGAGGTTGGAACCCACCAGCTGCTCTGGAAGAGAAAGTTGTGGTAGTTTGCTTACATAAAGATTCCGTCTTGGAAACCCTATGTTGTTAAGTGCTGTTGAGTCAGATCTGACCCATGGTGACCCTGCATAGGGTTTCCAAGGAGTGGCTGAGGAGCTTGAGATGCTGGCTTTGTGGTTTAAACTTACTTTGCAGTCCAGCACACTAACCCGCAGCTGCTCTGTCCTATGTTGTTTTTAAGTGCTATGGAGTCAATTCCAATTCATAGTGACCATGTGTAGGGTTTCTGAGGACTGGCTGGGGGTGGTGGCACTGTAAGATCTGCACTGGACTGTGAACCAACCAGTTAGAAACCCTACACAGAGTCGCTATGAGTTGGAACCGACTTGCCAGCACTTAACACCACCACCTTGCGGTTAGCTTTCCAGTGTTTATCACACAGTACTACACCAGCACTCTACTCTGTCCTATTGCTGTTAGTGCTGTACAGTGGGTTCCAACTCAGCAGTTTAGGATTTCCGAGGAGCAACTGGTGAGTTTGGACCATAGGCCAATGCTTATCCTACAGCGCCACAACTCTGTCCTATAGTGTTTTTTAAGTGCTGTCCAGTTCAAGATTCCACTCTGTCTATAGGGTTGTTATGAATTGCAGTCCACTAGGTGGCACACAACAACAGTGGCATTTCACAGAATGGTGAAGCAGGCTAAGGGGATGAGGAAGGTTGTGGTTTGGGAGAATTTCCCCAGGCAGGAGCCAATGAATTACTTGCACTTCCTCCACTGTTCTTTGATTTTGTTGTGGGCAGTGTGGTCACTTTTGATGGGTGCATTGTGCTGTTCAGGTGGTGGTGGTGGTTTTATGCCACCCACTGAATCACTTCAGACTCATAGTGACCCTGTATTGGGCAACCCTGTACAGGGTTTCAGAGGATGTAAATCTTTATGGGAGCAGAAAACTTCCTCATTCTCCCATTAAGCGGCTGGTAGATTCAAACTACTGACCTTGCAACTTTGAAGTGTTGGGTAAAGGAACAGGAAGAAAATTACTGAGGAAAATGACAAGGGCAACAGAAAAGTGGCATTAAGGAAAGATCAGTGAAACCATTAAAAAACAAAACCCACCAGATACAAAGAACAAAGGGGCAGGATGTAGACAAGAGATAAAAAAAAAATCCAATCTCTTTTTCAGGCTGGCAGGATGTAAACCTGGTAAAATGAAGGAATTGTCCCCTTATATGCCTCCAGAACCCAGTGGGGCTTGTGAACCCTCCCTCCCTATTCAGCTACTCAGCGGGGGTTGTTAACCATCAGCTACCTTGTTAAACTGTGAACATAGTGAGTTTGAGGTTTCTTTATGCATATTGTTAAGTGCCTTTGAGTTGGTTCTGACTCATAGCAACCCTGTATAGGGTTTCCAAGGAGCTGCTGGTGAGTTTGAACCTCCAAACTTTGGGTTCAAACCGACCTCCTACAGTGTTACACCAAGACTCATGCATGCATAACTGCATTCCATCTTAAAGGGCAAGTTGATACAAAGAATCAGGAGGGCTCTTTATTTCCCAACCTCTTTCCCCCCCACCCCCACGCTTCCACCCCCCACCTCCATTGCTAAAGAAAGGTATCTGTGTCCTCTGGGGAATTGTCTTTGTTGGTCATGTGGGAAGAGTCAGGCAACAAAATTGGGCTATTTATGTTGGGTCCATGGAGGTATAATTGCAGCTTGAAGTTCCTCCTAAATCTTTGGGTCCTGACAGGAAAGTGATGCTGGAGGCTTCCAAATTGCTTCAAGTTGGCCTGAAAACAACTTTAGCCCAATTTAATTCAAATTCCAGTAAGTGTAAGTGATGATAGAAGGAATGACCTAGAAATTCAATTTCTAATTTAAAAGGCAATTGGCCTAAGAGGAAAATTCATCTTCAGTCCATTATTATAAAAAGGAACCACTGATTGAAAGAATTTGGTGGGTGGGGATGACTGAATTAGAAATAGAATTCTATCTATTCTTATTCTCTACCAACAGCCACACCTCTGCAATTCTGCTTGAAAATTTAAAACCTGAACTTTTAGTTGCATTTTTGAGGCTGCCTGAAAGCTCTCTCAGAAGAGGCTGCTGATTTGCAAACTGGACTTGTGAGTTCTAGTGCAACAGGGATGATGCTGCAAGTGTTTCTTCAAAACAAAACAAAGCAAAATAGTGCCTTCAAATTAATTCTGATTCATAGTGAGCCTACAGCACAAAGTAGAATAACCCATAGGGGTTTCAAAGGCTATCATCTTTATAGAAATTGACTGTCACATTTTCACCTGTGGGAGTGGCTGGTTGGTTCAAACTATTTTGTGACCTATTTGTTGTCAAGTGCTGTCAGTCAATTCC
>NW_006408846.1:2373498-2410435 GCF_000296735.1 Chrysochloris asiatica
TAGCCTCCTCCCATAAAGATTTGTAGCCTCCTAAACCCTGTGCAGGGTCACTATGAGTCAGAACCAACTCTATGGTACTTAACAAAAACATATGAAAAGTACCATGGACTACCATAAGAACAAACAAATCTGTCTTGGAAGAAGTACAACCAGAATGCTTCTTAGAAACCAACATGGCAAGACTTTGTCTCTCATGCTTTAGACATGTTATCAGGAGGGATAGGTCTCTGCAGAAAGACATCATGATTGGTAAAGCAGAGGGTCAGTAAAAAAGAGAAAGGCCTCCAATGAAATGGATTGATACAGTGACCACAGCAATGGGCTCAAGCTTCACAATTAGGAGGATGGCTCAGTACCAAGCAGTGTTTTGTTCTGTTGTGCTGACTAGAGGACACCTAACAACAGCAACAACACGCTGGATATGTTTTCAGCAAAGGGAAATACCCATGTATAAATATCCTCTGTAAAACCTTTATATGTTTGTGACTATACTCCAACTCTTCCTCCCACACCCATTTAGTCTGTGTATCTATCCATGTATCTACTTTTAGATCACAATTATTGCAGGATTGTGTAGTAACAGTATTCACTTCTATCCCCTCTAACTCTTGCATGGCTACCTGTGCCTTGCCCTGCGTTCGTTATCTTCTACCAAGCTCCTTCTTGTTCTATATTGCCTCCCCCATAACCCAAGTGTCTATCCTCTGGCCCTGGTGTGGCACGGTAGGATAAGGACTGGACTGTGAACCACAAAGTTGGTAGTTCAAACCCTCCAGTTGCTCCTCAGAAGCCCTATACAGGGTCACTAATGTTACAGCAGTTTTAGATTTGAGCGTGTCACTGCAGCTCTTGATCCGTCCTCGGAGAAACCAAAGGCCACTTGGGGAAGTGAAGGAGAGTTTCAGATTTTATTAAACCGGCTGGCTCAGAGGAGCTAATTTCTCCAGATTCTGAGCACCAAATGGAGGGCAACATGGGCTTATATGGGGTCAGAGTTGGGGAGAGGCTAGGGTGCTGACCTGTTTGAGGACAGGAGGGAAACCAGGGGGATTGGTCCCATTTAGTGACCTGATTAACATTCTAGCTTGTCTCCTGGGAGAGAGGGCAGTGAGTGATTTTACCTTTTCCTGTTCATTATGATGATTCAACAGCATTTAACAACAACATCCTCTAGCCTGTGAATTACTCCCCCATCCCTCCCACCCACAGGACCCATGAAAGAATGTTTCTTTTAGTGTGAAAACCTTTTCCTGAGTTTTTACAATAGTGGTCTCATGTAATATTTATTCTTTTGGATTGATTAATAAATAGAACTGCTGTTGAGTTGATTTCAATGTATAGCAACCATAGAGGACAGAGTAAAACTGCCGTATAGGGTTTCTGAAACTGTAAATCTTTACAGGAGCAGACAGCCTCATCTTTCTCACAAGGAGTGGCTACTGAGTTTGAATTGCTCACCTTGGGTTAGCAGCCCAACTCTTAATCCACTGTGTAACCAGGACTTGTTACCATTAGAAAAAACTCAATAGATGAGTATGAAGGGGCTTTTCCTTTTAAATCCCTAAGGAGAATCAATTATTCAAGTTAATGAGGAATCTTGTAAATTTTTAATTGACAATGGTGCCTTCCTGTCTGCCATTAATCCCATATATTTACAGAGAAAGGTCTGCTGTGGCACTGTAGTTAATACCATCAAACTTTTACTTAAAATCACCCTGTACAGTTTAAATTGAGAGGCAAAAGAAGGTTTTACTCCAATAATTCAAGAACATTTAACAACAACTTGCAATTAACCATTTGAGCTTCCCAGATTTCTTGTAATTCATAATCCACAATAACCCCGGAAGCCTCTCACTTTACAGTGGTTTTTTTGCAGGTGCATTTTTCAGCATCCCTGCACATTACAGTAACCAATATTTGTTTGCTTTTACTTGGAAGGATTGGCGATACATTTGAACTGTGAAGTCTTCAAGCTTCACTGAGTCCTCTACATTTTTTTTTTTTTTTGTCTCCAAATTTTATATGAAGATATACTGTGGTACTATAGGAGAAGCACTTGACTGCAAGGTCAGTGGTTCAAACTCACCAGCCACTCCTTAGAAACCCTATACAGGATCACAAGAACAGCACAACAAAACAACATACAACCTGTACAATTTGCAGATGAATCCACTTTATTAGAATATGTTAATTATTTACTGGGGGTGGGGCCATGGAGTCGGTTCCAACCCATTATTGTTGTTATGTGCTGTTGAGTCAGTTCTGACCCATAGCAACCCTGTATAGGGTTTCTGAGGAGCACCTGGTGAGCTTGAACTGCCAACCTTGCAGTTCAAACAGCTTTGCAGTCTGGTGCATTAACCCACAGCACCACACCAGGACTGCTTGAAACCCTATATAGGGTTTCTATGGCCGTAAATCTTTACGGGAGCAGAAAGCCTCCTCTTTCTCCCATGGAACAGCTGGTGGTTTTGAACTGCTGACCTTGAGATTAGCAGCTCTGGTAGTGTAGTGGTTACGAATCAGGCTGCTACTCTCACGGTCAGCAGTTTAAAACTACCAGCTGTTCCGTGGGAGACAGATGAGACTTTCTGCTCCCGTAAAGATTTACAGCCTCGGAAACCCTGTGCAGGATGGCTATGAATCAGAACCGAGTCCACAGCACATAACAACAACAATGCTACCAGATTACCTTAATTATTTACTGGTCTGCTCTAAATCTCAAGAAGTTTGTCCTGAAGACAACATTCTTTAGTTAGAACATTTTGCTGATGGTGGGCACAGAGCTTCTAAAGAGCTATCACCCCAGGCACAGTCTTCAGTTAGATATTTCAGATGTACAACATAGGAGAGATCACTATTAACTCCAAGAGATCAGAAACTATCCTATCTTACCATGTTCCCAACACACACACACACAAACATCTAAGGGGGATTTGGGCAACTTTGTGCATATTGCAGAACTTGGATACCACATTTCTCTTTGCTGTTGTGTTGTTAAGTGCCATTGACTTGGTTCCTTCCAACTCATAGCAACCCTGTATAGGGTTTCTGAGGAGCAGCTGGTGAACTTGAACCACCTACCCTGTGGTTCAAATCGAACTTGCAGTCCAGCGCATTAACCTACAGTGCCACATCCAGACTCCTTTTCCTTGCTGGACAATATCTAAGTACCTAAAAGCTTCAGAGCCTGACCCTTTCAGTTTTTGTTGTTGTTAGGTGCCTTTGAGTAGGTACTGATGCATAGTGATTTTATGCACTACAGTATGAAACACTGCTGGGTCCTGAGCCAATCTCATAACTGCTGCTATGCTTGAGAACATTGCTGCTGCCACTGTGTCAATCCATCTCATCAGGGGTCCTCTTCTTTATCACTAACCCTCCACTTTACCAAGTATGATGTCCTTCTCCAGGGTCTGGGCCCTCCTGACAATATGTCCAAAGTATGAGAGACGAAGTCTGGCCATCTTGGCTTCTAAAGAGCATTCTGGCTTTCTTTTCCAATACCCATTTCAGTTTTTAGGGGATGGCAAAAAGGCCACATTGATATTAAAGTGGTCATTAGCCAATACCCCAGCTTTAGGATTCTCTATCTGGTGTGGCACTGTGGGATAAAGCACTGGACCAAAAGGTTGGTTTGAACTACAAGGTCGGCCATTCAAACTCACCAACTGCTCCTTGAAAGCCCTACACAGGGTTGATGTGAGTCAAAACTGACTTGATGGCACTTAACAACAACTACTACTACCAGACTGAGAACCACAAGATCCACCGTTTGAGCCCGCTAGCTGCTCCACAGGAGAAAGATGAGACTTTCTGCTCCCCAAGAAAGACTTTCTGCTTCCAAGATTTAAAAGCCTTGGAAACCCTGTGCAGGGTCACTATGAATCAGAACTAACTGCACAATTAATAAAGAAGACTGGAAAATAATTGATGCATTTGAATTACGGATTTGGCAAATAATATTTAAAGTACCATGGGCTGCCAAAAGACCAAACAAATGTGTCTTGGAAGAAGTACAGTCAGAACACTCCTTAGACGTGAGGATAGTGAGACGTCATCTCATATTCTTTGGACATGTTACCAGGAGGGATCAGTCCCTGGAGAAAGACAGTATCCTTGTTAAAGTAGAAGGTCAGAAAAAAGAAGACCCCCAATGAGATATATTGACACAGTGGCCACAACAATGCGCTGTCACACAACAACTGAGACCATGCACAGGACCAACAGTCTTCCACTTTGTTGTGCATAAGGTTAAAATAAATCAGAGTTGACTTGACGGCACCTAACAACCTCCTGATTTGAATCAATTAACTTGATGCTCAGCTTTGTACTGTTAAGCTTAATAGAGTTTGAGTATATTTGTGAGGTTGAGATGATCTATTAAGTTCCTATTAATCACTGACATTGGAGTCCTAGTTCATCTTTGTTTATTTTCTCTAAATTTCATAGTATCTCCTTGGTCTGCCCACACTTTTTTCAGCTTTACCATTTTGCAAGATCATATTTAATTTCTTCCTTTGCTCTTCGGAGTCTCTTTACTTAGTTCATACATTTCAGATTTCTTTATAGATATGGGAACTAGATAGTTAAGTGTTTTGCCATAATTTATTGCTGTTCTTTAATGACACATTCCTTCTGAGTATTATTTATCCTTTCCATATTAAACAGGAAGGAATTCTGGTAGTGTAGTGGTTACGAGTTGGGCAGCTGTTCCATAGGAGAAAGATGAGGCTTTCTGCTCCCATGAAGATTACAGCTCGGAAACCCTATACAGGGTCGCAATGAGTCAGAACTGACTCCACGGCACACCACCATCACCACCACCATATGAAACAACAACAATAACAACAAGCTATTCAGTAATGGTTAAGAACATAGACATGGAGAGAATTTGCTTGGCTTCTACCCTGGCCTCTGCTACTTACTAGTTATAAGACATTAAGCAGCATATCACTTAAATTGAGTGCCTCAGTTTTCACATCTGTGAAAACTGGATAATAATACTATCTGTCTTTTTGGTTTGGTGCTTCACCCTTTTCCTAAATTAAATCCAGGCAATAAATTGGCTAGAGTATGGCTGGTGCTAGTTGGGTTGGATGGGGAATATAGAGAGCAACTTGGTGAAATCTAGTTATTCTTGTTACTGATTCTTCTCTTCTCACCCACCACCCTGCACTCCTGGGTTAATATGGGTATATTTTATCATGTTAAGGAAATTTGTATCACTTCTTAATATAAAGAGATTATATTACTTTACCTATTGACATTTTCAGCCTGCGATTTTTAGTATCTCCGGTTATAGCAGTTTTCTGGAATACTTCAGCCCAAAATGATGGGGTTTTTTGCTGGTCATTACACTCTTCCAGGCTTACTTTTCGTTTTCTCTGGATTGCCATGGCAATAAACAGTCATCTATTGGCTTTCCTGTTTACAGTGTTTGGCTAGTGTTTCCTTTCTGCTGATTTCTCTGTCCTTGTTCCGAACAGAACAAGGGAACACTGAATGGTTTAAAACTAGCAAAGGTGTGCACCAGGGTTGTTCTTTTACCTTACTTATTCAATCTGTATGATGAGCCCATAATCCAAGGAACTGGATTATATGAAGAAAAGTGTGGCTTCAGGATTGAAGGAAGTCTCATTAACAATTTGGGATCTGCTGATGATACAATCTTGCTTGCTGAAAGGGAAGAGGACTTAAAAGACTCACTAATGAAGATCAAAGACCACAGCCTTCTATATGGTTTGCACTTCAATGTAAAGCAGATAAAAATCCACATCACTGGACCAATAAACAACATCCATATAAATGGAGAAAAGATTGAAGTTGCCAAAGACTTCATTTTGCTGGGATCAGCCATCAATACCCATGGAAGAAGCAGTGAAGAAATTAAATGACATATTGCATTGGACAGATCTGCTGTACAAGACTTCTTTAAAGTGTTCAAGAACAAAGATGTCAGTTTGAGGACTAAGGTGTGTCTGATGCAAGCCATGGTATTTTCAATTACCTCATATGCATGTGAAAGTTGGACAGTATATAAGGAAGACCATAGAAGAATTGATACTTTTGAGTAATGGTGTTGAAGGAGAGTAATAAAAGTACTAAGGACTGCCAAAATAACAAACCAATCTGTGTTGGAAGATGTACAGGCAGACTGCTCCTTGGAAGCCAGGATGGCCAGACTTGGTCTCTCATACTTCGGACACATTATCAGGATATCATGTTTGATAAAGTGGAGGGTCACTATGAGTTGGTACTGACTCAATGACACTTAACAACAACAACAATCTTTGTCCTTGTAAATATGATTTTATTTCTTCTGTCATTCTGGAGAGGTTTTAGAAAGGCCTAAAAATTGATTTATGTCTTCTATCTTCCAAACTAAAAAAAAAAAGCAGTCTCATTAACTTTGAGTATATAGGTGAGGACTACCTATGTGCAGTCCATGATGATACATAGCCTGGGCCTGTCTGCCTGCCTCCATTCTAGCTCTAGGCCACTTTGTAAATCTGCTTTAAACAACCTCTCACTGGTCCTATTAGCCCTCAGGATATACATGGAAATTCTTAATAGAACTCTTTCCTCTATATCATGCTACATTTCCTGTAGATACAGTCTTTCATCTCTTGAACTTTGAACACATTCCTTTTCCTAGATTACTTTGTCTAGAAAGATACTGTCCTTCCTCTCCTCTTTCTTACCTTATAAGCCTGTGCTCTGTGTCTCTGCCACACAGTCCTATGGGATTCAATACTTCCCCTATTATGTCACTACCAGGTATGTAAATGTTCTCTATCTGTCAGATGCTTTCTATTTATTGAGTGAATGCTGATGTTATTGTAGTTAGGTGCCATTGAGTTGGCACCAACTCACAGCGACCCTAAGTACAACAGAACAAAACACTGCCCAGTACTGTGCCAACCTCACAATCATTGCTTAGCTTGAGCGTATTGCTGCTGCCATTGCGCTAGTCCATCTTGTTGGGGGTCTTCCTCTTTTATTCTGACCCTCCATTTTCCAAACACAATCTCCTTCTTCAGGGCCTGGGCCCTCCTGATAACATGTTTGAAGTATGAGAGACAAAGTCTGGCCATCCTGGCTTCCAGGGAGCATTCTGGCTATACTTATTCCAGTACAGATTGGTTTGTTATTTTGGCAGTCCATGGTACTTTTAATGTTCTCCTCCCATAGTGATGCTGTATAGGGTTTCCGAGGAGTGGCTGATGGGTTTGAACTGCCAGCCTTATGGTTCAAACTGGGCTTGCAGTCTAGCACATTATCCTGCAGCGAGTGCCACACCAGGACTCTAAGCCTGTAGGATTTCCTTAAGTGATGAAGATTTCCCCCTGAAAAATTTATTCTTTATGTACTACTTTTGAAGTCTGGAGAACAAGTTAAGGTCTCTGGATCTGTGGTTACGTGTCAGGCTGCGAACCGCAAAGTGAGCAGTTTAAAACTACCAGCTGTTCCGCGGGAGAAAGATGAGGTTTTCTGCTCTCGTAAAGATTTATAGCCTTGGAAACCCTGTACAGGGTTGCTATGAGTCAGAACCATCTCCACGGCACATAACCAACCAACCAATCTTGACAAGTAATTTAATTTTGCTGAGTCTCAAATTCCTATCTAAAAATGTGGGGATTGAGTAATAATCATGTGTTTTACACAGCTGGAATGAGGATCAAAAGTGGTAATGTATTCTAAAATACTTTAAAGTTATTTTAAAAGTACCTAAAAAGGAGTTATTAGATTATCAGAATTTAGTATTTTTGCTTTAATTATAATAAAATATTAAATTTTATTATCATTATTTTAAAAGGCATGCTTTTTTTGTTTTATTTAGAGATACAAGTGTGGCTAAAAGCACACTTCAGTGTCAAAGAGATCTAAATTTAAAAAGAAAAGAGACAAGTAGTTTTTGTTGTTGGGTTTTAGTAGCCGAGTGGTGGAAATGGCCCCATATGGTACAGCATTTAGGATTCTGTATTCATGTGACACTTTTGTTGTATGGTAACTGGTCTACACACTGCCACTGATCCTTCCCTTCTGGGTCTGACAGTCCCACCTAGTAAGCACATACTGCTTTCAGGTACTGTAATAGTAATTTCTGAGAGAAGAAAAGGTTAACAGACTTTAGAGTACTTTAGCTGTACTGGTTTCTTATTATGGTCTATAGAGAAAAGAAAAGAACCAAGGAACCAGGGCAAGTCACATAGCTCCTGACCATGATCACAGGATTTCTGTGGCTGAGCAGGGCACCATTAAAGACATCATTTAATACATTAAATACATCACTTAGGAAGATATGGGAGAGATTTCTAACCATAATAGCACTGAATTCTAATCGCATACTCATTATCCCACTGTTCTTTTCTAAGAAATGGTATTCAATGTTATACATGAAACAATGTTTAGTCTGGTGAAAGGAAATGGGGATAAGATTCTTAAGATTCAATAGTGAGTAATTGTTATCCTGACTAATTGCAATTGTCACAACTATTAAGGTAGAAGTTTTGTAACAAAAAGTGGGGAGTAGTTAATCTTACAGTCCAGGAACAGAGGACCCTAGGACCATCACGAGAGAAGAGCACAAGCGGAATGTGGGACCCTATCCAGAGAAGTAGCGACACCAGAGATGGAGGCAGAGATGATGGCATGGAGAGAGGGAGCAGCTGAGGACTCCAGACTCATGAAAAGAGAAAGGCTGTGTGCTGGCAGCCAGGAGGCAGGCTTGCAGAATGTGCCCTTTGGTTGTTTAAATGCTTGTATATTCCTTAGTGTTTTTGTGTACACATTCCACCCCACCCCTCAAAAAAAAAAAAAAAACCAGAGGGAAGAGAAGCAAATATTGTTGAATGATGATACACAGAGGGAATTGTAATTATTGCAATGAAGCAATGAGTTCTCCCAAGTAAACTATCACTTAATTCACAATAAAAACTTTTTTAAAAAGTAAGAAGAAAACAATTGGCACAAAACTAAAAAAAAAAAAAAAAAGTTCACAGATTAAATCCTTTTTCATTTCATCACTAAAAAAAAAAAAAAAAGTTCACAGATTAAATCCTTTTTCATTTCATCACTTCAGAGATGCTTTAACTTCATTTCTCATTGTTGATTGTGTTTCTCAAGATTCAACTTTATTTTTCTATTCCACTTAATATATCTTCTTTGGTAAAGAGTTACTGGTATATATTTACATGTTGAAAGAACCAACTGATATTTCAAACTGGAATTTTCTCGTCTTTCCACTAACTCCTACATGTCATTTTTAAAATGTCCCTAATTTCCTTTGGGGATGGTTTTATTAAAGCAGGAAGAAGGTATAGAATGTAAAGGCTATCTACTTTCCTAAAAGCCTATTGCAACCCCACCAACATCCTGAACGATAAAATCCTCTTCTCAGACAGAATACATGTACAAACCTGAGACAGGGCTCCTGCTTCCTGATGGCTTATTAGAAAATACCTGTTCCTCCTTAGTGTTGCTCACCAGCAGATGAGCTCCCATGCCAGACTAGTTCTTGTCACTCTCATTCCAAATTTTAAATTCAGAAGAAATACAGTAACAGCTGGTATTAAATACTATCCAATTCTTTGGGCAGCCACAGCTTTTTCCTATATTGGGAAGAGGGCCATAATATCCCATTTAGGAATTTTTTAAAATACAATTTTTGTTTTAAAAGCTACTTTATAACTAAGAATTGTATACGATTACAAAATGAACTCTGCTGTTACTCCCAAACAATAGATGCCATTTCATCAGGTTATTTAAAAGATTGTTTGTCAATGCTGCACTTTATAAAAATAGAATATTTGTGTTATTTAAAGTATATTTATGTAATATCTCTATGTTGTTGTTAAGTGCGGTCGAGTCATTCTGATTCATAGTGACCCTGTATAGGGTTTCCAAGGAGCAGCTGGTGGATTTGAACCACCAACCTTGCAGTTCAAACCAACCTTATGGTCCAGTGCATTATCCTGCAGTGCCTCACCAGCTCTCCAAATACCTCTATAGAGATTGACTTTTACCAATTGTGCTTCCATTGCTTCAAATCTTCTCCTTTGGTGTAAAAAGTTAAAGAAAAGGTTGTCTTAGTAAAAGAAACAATCTATGATGGTTTGGGGAAGAGGTGAGGGAAAATTATTCATGGTCTAGAGAGTAGACACATGTTAACACTGGTGATATAGGAAAGACGAGGTAGCGGATGACTCAGGGAAGAATGTAATATTTAAGTGAATGTTGTTGTTTTGAAGTGCCATCAAGTCGGTTCTGACACTTAGTAACCCTGTATAGAGTTTCCAAGGAGCAGCTGGTGAGCTTGAACCACCAACCACGCAGTTCAAATGGCTTTGCAGTCTAGCACATTAACCCACAGCACCACAGCAGGACTCTAAGTGAATTTGTTGTTGTTGTTGTTAAGGGCCGTCTAGTCGATTCCGACCCATAGCGACCCTGGATAGGGTTTCCAAGGAGCAGCTAGCTAGTGAACTTGAACCACCAACCTTGCGTTCAAACAACTTTGCAGTCTGACGCATTAATCCACAGCGCCACACATAACTGTTAACTGATGGTTCATGGGATTGCAATCATTGTAATGAAGCAAAGCTATATGATTTGCTGAATGTAAAACTGGATCTAGAGAAAGAGTATGTGGTAAGAGCAAAGAGATTTGATGAGAAACACGAAACATTAAAAGAGACTTTTCATTATGTAATTGTAAGTACTTCTTTTCAGGTATTTTGATACTCATTTCTAGGATGTGTCAGTGAAGGAAAGGAAAATTATGTTTGAATAACTGAAACAGTACAGCTTAAAGATACTGTAACTTTTAAATGACTTGGGTAATTCATGAGACTTTCCAATTCTTCAACTTGCATTGCATAAAGCATGCAGTTACAAATATTATATAATTCCTTTTAAATTTATCATGTATCATTCAACAAATTAATTATAAACTATTTTATCAATCAGATCATGAAATTTTTATACTATATGCAATATTATTTTTATTTCACTTTTTCTAATGTTTATTATTTTTCCACCTCCAAAAACAAAAAAAATTATATGCTACTTGCTGGACCAATTAGCATTTAGAAATATATACCTTTCTTTTTTCATTAAAAAGAGAAAACTTTGATCACAATGTTTACCAAAATAAATGGGATGATTTAAAAATTTTTTATGTTGCCATTTAGTTTTTCCTTAAATCCAAGTAAACTATATTTGTGGAAAAAAAAATTATATGAATAAAAATACATTTTCTAAAGTGATACAATGCCTTCTATCTTATTTCTTATGTTCTTATTATAAAACATAATTACAGCTATACATGATTACAGATAAGTGAATGGGAAATTTTCTATTGGTTTACAAAAATGGGTAAAATAAATATATTCGAACTACCATCATCCAAGGAGTCCTGATGTGGTGCTGTGGGTTAATGTGCCAGACTACAAAGCTGTTTCAACTGCAAGGTCAGTGGCTCAGGCTCACCAGCTGTTCCTCAGAAACCCAGGGTCACTATGGGTCAGAACTGACTTGACAGCACTTAACAACACCATCATCTAAACTTGACTTTTCTAAAAGTGTCTTGGAAGATGCATTTAGAATTTATTTCTCTGGTTTTTTGTTTTTATTAAAATTTCCCAAAATGCATACTGATAGGGTCCATGTAAATAAAAAATTTAGAAGTTTTTCTGGCCCACTAAAGTCTGACTTGACAGATTGGCTTGGCAATAAGAACTGACTTTACTAATGAACTTACATTGTACCACTTTTAAGGCAAATATGAAAAAGGAACTAAAGTTTCGTAAGAATAAAGAACAAATCAGTCTTTTCTTCCCATATTCTTACCCTAGGTCAAAAAGGGGGAAAAAAACCCCAGTAAATTCCAATCTCTTGTGGTAGTATTGAGGAAAATTTTGTTGTTTCTTCTCCTCCTATTCTGGTAAAGAATTCTGCATTTTCCCAAAGATCTGGTCTTTATCCTTCTTCTGAGAAGTTTCTGAGAGGTAATCTCTTTGTTTAGGTTGGAGGTTGACCACAATTTATCTTAAGGTAGGGCAGGTCACAGTTGATAGTCACAGGGTAGGGGCTGTGGTCAGCCAGAAAGATAAACTATGTGATAAATATCAGCTGACCTAGATGCTGAGATCAACCATTGGGCAATCTATCAATGATTCATGCCTGTGAACTAAAAAAAAAAAAAAAAAGGTAAAGCCAACCAATTCTAACTTATGCTAAAACCATGTGTTGCAGAGCAGAAGAAATTTCGGCTCTAGAATTTCAAACCTGTACCCTTTCAAAAGCAGATTGCCACGTTTGATTTTTTTTCAAGATTCCTCTGAGTGGATTTGAACAAGCAACCTTTTAGTTAGTAGTTCAGTGTTTAACTATTTGCACAACCAGGGACTCCTGCATATAAAATGGCACCCCAGTACAAGCTCTGACCATGGTGGCCACGCTTCCTTGGTGACAGGACCCCCATATGTATCCTTAATGTGCATCTTCACACATTGATCCTGGAAGGTTAACGGGTTATATGACATGAAAGAGTACAATGGAACCTTAGCATTTGGAACTCCCTAGACAACCCTTGGTGGCTCTCTTCCTTTGGCTAATTTTAATTGGAATCTTTTTCTTGTAATAAATTGCAACTGTTGTTATAATGATGACACTGTGGATTAGGCATTGGTCTGTTAGCCACACGGTCAGCAGTTCAAACCCACCAGTCACTCTGAGGAAGAAAGAAAGATGTAGTTGTTTCCTTAAAGATTTATAGGCTTAGAAACCCTGTGTGGGATTGCTATGAGTTTGAAATTGACTTAATGGCAGTGGATTTGGTTTTTGGTTTGAAAAATGCTTCTATCTTTCAGTGAGTTCTATGAGTCTTTGTTGTTGTTATTAAGTGCCTTCAAGTTGGTTCCAACTCACAAGGTTCCCAAGGATGGGCTGGTGGGTTTGAACCGCCAACCTTTTGGCTAGCAGTCCAGTACTTGTCCTACAGCACCACACTTGTGTGTCTTTACCAGTGTCAAATTACCCAGTAAGCACAGGTCTAACTGCGCTTACTTACTAATCTGTAATGAAAAGTTTTACATGTTCAAACATGTAGTAAGACTCATGTGAAAGTGTTCACTACAAACTAGTGAGGAAGTACAAGTGAGCCTGTGCTTACTTGCTTGTTGGGTAAACTGACACTGGTCCTTACAGTGAATTAACAAGCCTGAAGGTGATTTACTAAACTCCTTGAACTTGTATTTGGTTTCAGAAGGGTGGTCTTTTGAAGTCAACTGTGCCCTCTAAACTTTGCAGTTTGGTTAATTCCAGGTAAATGGAGAATGAGTTATTTTGTTTGTGAAATAGGAGAAATTGTGCAACATGGAGCCCATATGCCTCTCAGGTGCAGCTTGCCTCTGTGGTCCTCTAAGGATGCTGTGGGGACTGTTGTTGGTCCTGGATGGACATGGCTGACCAAACTGTCCCTCGTTGAGGGCAGGCTTAGACTTGGGAGCACCACATTTCACAATTCAGTTTTACCATGAATAAAATTGATCCTTTTATTCTGATCTGAATCCTGTAAATATTAATTCTGAACCATAGAGGGAGAAGAATGCTATTTACTGTTGTTGTTAAGTACCGATGAGTCGGTACCCACCCATAACGACCCTGTATAGGGTTTCCAAGGAGTAGCTGTTGAGCTTGAACCACCTACCTTGCAGTTTAAGCGACTTCACTGTCTGATGCGTTAGCCCATAGTGCCACAGTTGGACTCTGTGATTAATTGAATGAGTGGTGAGGATGATGAGGAAATAACTGGTAAGAATAATTCACCAGAAGAACAAGTTGACAGTTACTGTTACAAACTGCTCTGATCAGGGACATAAGAGAAAGTCTCAAAGAGAGTGGGAGAAAAATGTAAAACAAAATTCCTGACAAAGACTAGACCTATTGGACTAAGAGAATAGAGGAACCCCAGAGACTATACTCTTAAGATACATTTTGAACTTGGAGCTGAAGGCACTCCTGGAGATCACCTTTAAGACAAATTGGCTTATAAAAAAGCATCAGCTGTGAGTAATGTGCACCTGAAACAATCAACTATATGAGACCAAGCTGTCAGTAACACAAAGATTCTGAAGGCAAGGAGAGGCGGGGAATTTAGATCCATAGAAATAGTGAGAATGATAACACATTGGGAAAATTGTAACCACTAAAAACTTAAGGAGATGACCTACATCTATGGATGCAGTAGCTCAAAAGAAGGAACAAATCTTTATAGTAAGGGTCATTCCTACCCCCTTAATACACAGGGTAGACAGGGAGGGATGGGCAACTTGGACATTGGCTTCCCAAAATGGGGGGCTACAAAGGCAAGAAGTGACTGGCTTACAATCTTTCAAGAGGGAGTCTAGATCCAGAGGGCACAGAGGAAGGGAAAATCTCCACTGAGTAGTATCCAATTTGTCTGGGTGGGACTGATGAAAAGAGATGTGGCTAGCACTCATGTGGTACAATAGTGAATAAATATTATCAGGACTGATGGTGAGGGTTGGAAATGTAAAGGTAGACATTTTGTAGCAAAACGAGGGGAGTGGTTGACTTTGCAGTCCACCAGTGGAGGTCTCTGGGACCATCAAGGGAGAAGACCGGAGTGCGGGACCCTACCCAGAAAAACAGTGATGACAGAGATGTAGGCAGAGTCGATGATGTGGAGAGATGGAGTGGCTGGGAACTCTAGACCCAGAGTGGGAGAGGGGCTGGGTGCTCACAACTGGGGGACAGGCTTGCAGGGTATACCCTTTGGTTGGTTGATGATGCATGGAGGGGATTGCAACCATGGCAATGAAATGATATTCGATAGGATGAATGTAAAGCTAATGTTCTCCCATGTAAACTATCATGTAATTCAAAAAAAAAAAACATTAAAAAAACAAAACTTAAGGAGCTCTGATAGCATAGTTGTTACGAGTTGGGCTGCTAACCTCAAGGTCAGCCGTTCGAAACTACCAGCTATTCGGCGGGAGAAAGATGAGGCTTTCTGCTCCTGTAAAGATTTACAGCCTCAGAAATCCTATGCAGGGTCTCTGTGAGTTGAAACCGATTTCACTGCTCACTACCACCACCACATCATGAAACAATAACACTGATGACATGGGAAGCTAATTAGCTGTGTAAACTTTCACTTAAAATAAACCAAAAAAAATGTTTTAAAGAGTGACTCTCAATTAGTAATATGTTTTTGTTTTTAATGCACAATTCACATGCTAGTAGTCTGTCTCTGGAGTCCTGGTGTGACACTGTAGGATAAGCACTGGTTGGTTTGAACTGCAAGGTCGGTGTTGATTCAAATTCACCAGCTGCTTCTTGAAAACCCTACAAGGTAGCTATGAGTCAGAACTTGAAAACCCTACAAGGTGGCTATGATTCAACAAGACACTTAACAGCAAAGTCTTTCTCTAGTAGCATGTAAATTGAAAAATATAGAGAAGGAAATTTAATGTACCATCCTCACAATCTCATTCCCAATTGTTGTTGTTAAGTGCCATCGAATTGGTTCTGACTCATTGTGGCCTTGTATTGCGTTTCTGAGGACCTGCGGTAGGTTTGAAACACTGACCTTGTGGTTAGCTTGTTACTGTTATTTTTGTGTGTCATGAAGTTGGCTCCATCTCATAGTGACCTTGTATAGGGTTTCCAAGCATGTTGGGTTTAAACTGCTGACTCTGTGATTAGCAGTCCAATGCTTATCATAAATTGCCACACCAGGACCCGTTCCCAATTGAGGGTTTTTTAAATCAAACAGATCAACATTACTGGTAGTGAGAAACAGTATCTTACATGGTAACTACAACCAGCACACACACAGGGATGAGATCATGATTACAGTTGAGAAAACGCAACTAGGTAGGACCAGGCAAAGAATAGCCAGTTATCAAAAATAAGAAATAATAATAACTAATATCATAAAAAAGATGGTATTCCCAGTAAAGGTTACCATTTTATGACATGAAAGAAGGAACTATGTTTTTTGGACATCTTCAGAAAATGTGATTGAGAAAGGGAACCAAAGTCAGTCTCATTTCAAGCAAGAACTTACCCAAACAGATGACAATGAAGCAGGCACCGAGGAGCGTGAGGGAAACCACAGCAGTAGAACAGACCTTCACCTGATACCACCAGACTTCTTTCTCTGTAAGATCAGCAAGACAAATGTGCGGCATTCTAATGACCTACTGACTGGGGGCCATGGAAAATAGTTCCCTAAGATACTTAGAATAGCGTGGAGACCAACCCCTGAGCAAACAGTAATTTAAAATGGTTAATTGGGAAATCAAGAAGAAGCCACAGAAATTCCCTCAGAACAAATGATCAGATAGTAACCTGAAACCCAAGACACATTCAGGCAAAACTCATCCAGAGTAAACTGTACTTTCCAATTCCCTACTTTTCCCCCTTAAATCTCATATCTTCTCTGTGATTCCTTGCATTTCTCCCATATCTCACAGGAACCAATTCTTATTCTTTAAAAGACTTCCAGGCTGGTTAGTTTCGTTTTTTTTTAATTTTTAAAATCTTTCCCTATTTCAGTACTGAAATTGGTATGATTTCACTCTTCTTTCATTAGAAGCTGTCTACTTCTTCCAAAGCCATCCTTATCAGTTTAGTGCCTGTTTTCTCACTTTATTACATCCCACCACCTTCTTTAGAACCTTAGGACAAGAAGTGCTCACTCCTATCTTGAGGCTTTTCTTGCACTATTATGTGCATATACATTCATTGTCTTCCTTTGGTCAGGAAGTTCAGAAACTGGTAAGCCACTCTCCCTAAAGATGCGATAGAGATCTGACTTCATTCAAATAGGTTAATGGCACTGAGCCTTTTGAATATACAGTAGGGAAGCTAAGAGATGCAACTCAGAATACTTTATGTAGTGGGCTAGAGTTTATTATTAAAATACATATATTATCTTCAGAAACAAGGAAATACAGAAAAAAGAAGTTGAGAAATAAAGGAAAACTATTTGTGGGAGTTGTTCTGATCATTTGTTTTTTACATGAATTTTTTTCATTAAGTTTTATGCAATCAGACCTACAAAATAGATATTTTTATATGTTCTAAGGAAATCAGCCAATAGATTTTAAATAAATTTAGTGTTCCTTCATGAATCTATTTTTCTTTTTACCAGACTTCATGTAAAGTTTAACCCATGTATACGAACTTTGAGAGCTCTGGTGGGGCAATGGGTTAAATGTTGGGTTGCTAACTATAAATTCACCAGCTACTCTGCGGGAGAAAGATGAGGTGGTCTGTTTCAGTAAAGATTTATGGTTCGGGAAACCTAAAGGAACAATTCTACTCTGTTCTATAATGTCGCTATAAGTCAGAATCGACTACATGGCAGTGAGCGTCACTTAGCATTTGTCATGCTTGAGGAAGTACTTAGGTCACCTCAGTTAAAAAGGATGAGCAAATCCTACTTGTATTAAAGGTTTTTCTTAATATGAGGGGACTTCAAAAAGCTCATGGAAACATTTCATTCTCTTTTGATTCCATGTTTCCACAAATTTTTGAAGTCCACTCATAAATAACAACACGCCCATAGACATAGATGGGAGAGGTCTTCACTCAATGAAGATTCTTGGACCTATCTGCAGAGACTGTTAAATATTCCTATTTAATTGGAACCAAGTTTGGACTGAAATCATAAATAATCTTGGCTGGAACAGAACAGTGTTCTAAGACATGGGAAGGGGTTGTATGAGATTATTTGATGTTAAAGGCAGAGAATCTCCCTGACATACAGTCTGCAAGATGTAGGCCTTTTCTTAAATTATTAATACCAATACATTTTCAGGTGAGTATCTTAAGTAATCTACCAGTTGTCTGGCAGTCTGTCATACTTTGGTAGCTTGCATGTTGCTATAATGCTAGAAGCTATGCCACCAGTATCTTAAATACCAGCAGGGTCACCCATCATCATGGTTTTAAACCCAACAGCCACATATGATCAAGAACCAATGGTACTGAAGGAAGAAGTCCAAGCGCACTGAAGGCATCAGTTAAAAAACAAGGCTCCAGGAATTGAGGGAATACAAATTGAAATCTTTCAACAAACTCAACATTCTTATCAATGGAGAAAAGATTGAATTATCAAGGACTTCATTCTTCTTGGATCAACTATTAACACTCATGGAAGCAGCAGTTAAGAAAATGCAAAACGACATATTACATTAGGCAAATATGCTGCACAAGACCTTTCTAAAATGTTGAAGAGCAAATATGTCAGCTTGAGGACCTAGGTGCACCTGACCCAAGCCATGGCATTTTCAATAACCTCATAGGCATGTGAAAGATGGACAGTGAATAAGGAAGACTGTAGAAGAATTGGTGCTTTTAAGTTATGGTGTTGGAGGAGAATATTGGAAGTGCCATGGGCTGCCAAAAGAACCAACAGGTCTGTGTTGGAAGAAGTACAGCCAGAGTGCTCCTTGGAGGCCAGGATAACCAAACTTCGTCTCTCATACTTGGGACATATTCTTAGGAGGGACCAGTTGCTGGAGAAGACTATCATGTTTGGTAAGGTGGCGGGTCAGAGAAAAAGAGGAAGACCCCCAGCAAGATGGATTGGCAAAGTGGCAGCATCAATGGGTTCAAGCATGACAATTGTGAGGTTGGCTCAGGATCGGGCAGTATTTCATTCAGTTGTGCATAGGGTCGCTATGAATCAGTACTGACTCGATGGCACCTAACAACAACACCTGACCAACTGATTGGAAGAGACCTGTATCTGTGCCCATTCCAAACAGATGTGACCCAATGGAATGTGAAAATCATAGAATAATACCATTAATATCACATGCAAGTAAAATTTTTTCTGAAGATACTTTTAAAATGGCTGCAATAGTACCTCAACAGGGAACTGCCAGAAACTCAAGTTAGATTCAGAAGAGGGTATGGAACTAGGGATATCATTGTTGACATCAGATGGATCTTGGATTAAAGCAGAGAGTAGCAGAAAGCTGTTTACTTGTGCTTTATTGATTATGTAAAGACTTTTGACTGTGTGGAGCATGACACAGTGGATAGCAATGTGAAGAATAGGTATTCCAGAACATTTAATTGTGTTCATGAGGAACCTGTATGTAGACCAAGAGTCAGCCATTCAAACAGAACAAGGGGATACTGAATGATTTTAAATCAGGAAAGATATATGCAGGGCTGTATTCTTTCACCATACTTATTCAATCTATTTATTGAGCAAATAATCTGAGCAGCTGGATTATATGAAGAAGAACATGGCATCAGGATTAGAGGAAGACTCATTAACAACCTGTGATGATACAATCTTGTTTTCTGGAAGTGATGAGGTCTTAAAATACTGACTGATTAAGAGCAAAGACCACAGCCTTCAGCATGGATTGCAACTCAGTGTAAAGAAAACAATAATCCTCATAATTGTATCAATAAATGACATCATGATAAATGGAGAAAAGATTGAAATTGTCAAAAACTCCATTTTTCTTGGATCACCTACCAACACTCATGGAAGCAGCAGCCAAGAAACCAAATGATGCTTGCTGCATAAGACCTTTTTAAAGTGTTCAAGAGCAAAGATATCAGTCTGAGGACTAAGGTGTGCCTGACCCAAGCCATTGTATCTTCAATTGACTCATATACATGTGAAAGTTGGACAATGATTAAGGAAGACAGTAGGAGAACTTGATGCATTTGAGTTATGGTGTTGGAGAAGAATATGGAAAGTACCATGGAGTGCCAGAAGAATAAACAAATCTGTGTTGGGAGAAGTACAGCCACAATGCTCCTTAGAAGCCAGTATGGCGAGACTTTGTCTCTCATAATTCATACATATTACCAGGAGGGACAAGTCCCTGAAGGTGGACATTATGCTTGGTAAAGTAGAGGATCAGTGAAAAAGAGGAAGATCTCCAATGAAATGGATTGACACCATGGTGGCAGCAATGGGCTCCAGCGTGACAATTGTGCGAATGGCAAAGGACAGGGCTATATTTCCTTCCGTTGTGCATAAGGTCTCACTGAGTCAGAACTGACTCAACAGCACCCAACAACAGCAACAGTGACATCTTAAGTAATGGTAATCTATGATGGGCTATGTTGGTCAGACAAAGATATTTAAGTTGGAGTGTGGTTATATTTAAAGGTGAAATATTCATAGTCATCGAGGAATAAACAGACTAGATACCCAGGAATTTTCCCCAAGAATTCAACAGAGATTTAATAATTATGAGAGATATGAAAATAATTTTGAGTCTCCAACTATCCACTGAGATGTTTTGGAACCCATATCAGTGAGAAACAACCTCGTTCTAAGTTGTATATGTCATGTAACAACTTTAAGTTCTCTTTAGTCTCTTTCTGCCTCCTGAATTCATACTTCCCCAAACAGCTCTCTGCCTACTGGCCTTCTCCCTTATTCATTCCTCTTGGATCTGGGTTCTTGCATTAGAACCCAGAGTATGGGTATATCCCTTTGAATATACAATGCTGAGATGAGAGAAGCAAAGGCAAAAATGAGAAAGATGCCAGAACGAATCATTTAAAATAAAACAAGTTGATTGGCATCCTCCAAAAATCTTTTGATACCTATGAATGTGACCTTATTTGGATATAGTGGCTTGCAGACATATTTAGTTACCATGAAGTCAAATTGGAGTAGGGTGGCCCCTAATTAGTATGACTGGTGTCCTTATAAGAAGCACAGAGGAGAAAGACACACAGGGAAAAGCAATGGAGGCACAGACTGGACTGATAACACTTACAAGCCCTGGACTACCCATGATCACCAGAATATAGAAGAGACAAAGAAAGGCTCTTCCCCTAGAATCTACAGAGAGAGCAGGGAGCTGCTAACACTTTGGTTTCAGACTTCTAATCTCTCCTGAACTGTGAGAAAATGAATTTCTGTTGTTTTAAAGAAAACAGCCAAGTTTGTGGTTCTTTGTTACCACATTAAATGGTTTTGACAACCTTGTCAAAAAGCAGCTTACTATAGACACATGGGTTTCTTTCTGGATTTCAATTCCATTTCATTGATTTATATGTCTGTCTGCTAAAATGGCAGGGAGGTAGTATCTGACCTCCTCTGACTTCACAAGCAGGAAGGAAGAGAATCATCAACTCAAGGCTGATTCCTATAAAGCAGAGGTCAAACATGCCTCCATCCTCCAATCTTCTTTATCGTATCCTGACACCAATCGGCCCTCCCATGGCACTCTACTCTTCTGCTGGGTTTGATAATCCATTGCCATGCCATACAGAACTCACAGACAGTATTCACAATTATAGTGTTTATTAGAGAAGTTGACCGGGTACAATGCAGGGTCAGAAACTATGCAATATACAGCAGGAGCCATTCTTTTCAACCATACCGCAGGTGAGGCTACAACTGACTAAAGTGACTCCGTCTTGCAAGCAGAGAAGTCATGACTGCTAACCTTGGTCTGTACTTTCCTTGAGGGTTATCAGTAGCTAACACCCATCCAAGGGCTATTCTAGGAATAAAGAAGTTCCTCCAGGGATCAGCATAACTTGAATTAAGCAGAATAATAAACAAGTTCCTGAAAGTCTTCAGATCTCCACCCCATCCCCTCAATTCCTATAAATCCTCTTTCTCCTCAGGGAGGCAGTCCCTCCAATATACATTAGCTTTCCTTCCTTTACCATATCCCTCTCTCTAAGTAATTGGTTTTTCTTGAGGTTAGAAGTAGAGCAGGACCATTTTGCAGTATCACTTGTCCTTGGCCTCACAACTACATGGCCCTTTGGCCTCTGCACTTCTTGGGCAAGTGTCACAAAATCCTTTACTGATAATAAGTGCCTAAATTTGTAACCCTACATATTCAGGTCCTAGTCCTATCCTATTATCCAATCCAACCATTTGCTAGTGAAAGAGGAAATGGGTTTATTATCTGTACAAACAAGGTGCAATGCACAATCTAATGACAAATGCAAGCTCCCTGACAAAAGGAACAGGAACATTTTTAAGAAGACCTTGTTCCAGGTTTAGGGGGAATTTCCCTACCCTGCCAAAATTAGGGGATTAGGTTGCTGAGTCATTCTGGGACAGACATCTGATGTACAGGCCTCACTTCTGAAATGGCTCTGAGTGTTCTGGTTTATCTTAAAACAGGAGTCCTTCCAGTGAATGATTGTTCTGGAGTCATCTGGGGGAGAACATTGCCCTGTCTGCGTAAACGTGGAGGCCCAATTGGAACTGGTTCTAAGGAGGTAGTTTTTCTGTCCTGGAAGACATAACTTAAAAACCACAAGACCAGCAAATTTCCCTAATAAGATAGTTTTTCCTGTCCTTGAATCTCCACCAGACCAGTGAATTCCTAGGTGTGGTTCATTATATTGGGGTGAGAGTTTCATTCCCTCCTCTAATTTCTTCCTTCTATTACTAGGAGGAAGGAGCCCAGGTAGTGCTAAGTTCAAGGTCAGCAGTTTGAATCTACCAGTCTCTCCTTGGGAGAAAGATAAGGCTTTCTGCTCCCATAAAGATTTATTGCCTCAGAAACCCTATACTGGGTGACTATGGAACCAACTTGATGGCACATATCCACCACCACCATTCTTAGGAGGAAGATGGGGGGAAGGTCTTTCTTCTGGTACTGCTATCTGCTGACTAGTGGCATCATCAAAGCCCTATATATCGTTGTTTGTTGTTAAGTGCCATCGAGTTGGTTCTGACTCATAGCAACCCTGTATAGGGTTTCTGAGGCGTGACTAGTGAGTTTGAACCTCTAACTTTGTGGTTCAAACAAACCTTGCAGTCCTGTGCTTATCCTACAGTGCCACACCAGGACTCTAAGGTCCTATATGTTGTTGTTGTTTTTGTTAAATGCCGTGGAGTCGGTTCCGAGGCTGTAAATCTCAGAAAGCCTCATCTTTCTCCCGTGGAACAGCTGGTAGTTTCGAACTGCTGACCTTGTGGTTCACAGCCCAATTCATAACCACTACACTACCAAAGGTCCTATGTAGAATTTATCAATAATTGCATCCCAGGGAACAGATTGGAAACCTTGAGCAGTAACCATTTAAAAGTAGATTTGTTGCAACCTCAAAGACACAAATTTGACAAGTGTAGTAAAAGGAGTCCTGGTGTGGCACCCAACAATGACAATAACATCTTAAATAATGGCAATAATAGCATATAGCCTATGCTAGACAGGCAAACATGTCATGAGTCACTTTCTCAGAAACAGATAATAAGGCTTCTGAGAAAAACTGAGACAAGACTCATGTTCTAAGATTCTTTGGGTGGCCCCAAAATATGTATCACATATCTCTGATGATGAATTTCCATAGAAATGATTTGCTCACTACTATAAAAGTGTTTACATACACCCTGTTTCTGTGATAGCAAATGAGGGTAACAGTAGGGCAAAGTCCTACTGGGAGACTATTTGGTTTCCTGAAACACTAACTCAAGCTGAAGTGGGATCCCCTTTGAGGACCTGGCTTTTAAGTGAGTAATAAGAAGATGACAGTTATGATTACAACCATTAGACAGGCACCTCATATAACATTGTCTTAGACAACAAAGGAGATTATTACTGATTTGCCTTAAACCTAAATGTCCAGCCTCATTTTCTGTTTTCAGAGTCTGTTTCTCTAAACAGATTAAATTCTTTAAAAGAGCACAATGCTCAGAGCAAAATAGTCTCATTCATTTATCTGGAACACATGGTCAACTGTTTGATTCTACCAGTCACGCCATGGTAAAGACTTACAGCTTCAGAAACCTTATACAGGGTTGCTATTATCAAAGCTGATGTGAAGATTTACAACCTCAAAAACCCTATGGATCAGTTCTACTCTGTCCTATAGGCTTTCTATGAATCAGAATCAGCTCTACAGCAGTGGGTTTGAGTTTGTTATTTTAGGCATAAAAATGGCCCCCAAAGATATCCATAGGACACTGGTAGAATTTTTCTTTCCCTGTGGGAGACCTGGGTTCAATTCCCAGTCAATACACCTTATCTGTCAGTGGGGATTTCTGGATTACTCAACAGGTGTCACTAGAGCGTCCAGACCAAGACAGACTAAAAAGTAAGAGCTGGAGATCTAATTCAGAAAATCATCCAATGAAACTCCTATGGATCACAATGGTCCAATCCACAATTGATGATGAAGATGGGGTAGGACCTGGCAGCATTTAATTTTGTTGTGCATGGAGTTGTCATGAGTTGGGGCTGACTGGATGGCAGCTAACAACAAATGATATCTATATATTAACTTCAGGAACCTGTAAATATATGAGGTTATGTGGCAAATGGGAATTAAAGTTATAGATGGAATTAATGTTGTTAATCAGCTGTCTTTAAGATTATCCTGGAATATATGGGTTGCTGTTTAAGTGTCATAGAGTTGATTCTGACCCATAGCAACCCTGCATAGGGTTTCCAAGGAGTATCTGCTGAGCTTGGACCACCGACTTTACAGTTCAAACTGACTTTGCAATACAGAGTGCATTAACCCACAGCGCCACACCAGGACTCCAGGAATATCTGGGCACAAATGGGTAGACTTGATAATCAGAAGGATATTTGAAAGTAAAAGAGGGAGACAGAAAAGGAGAGGAAGAAAGATCTGAGAAGCCCTGGACTCACATTTGCTAGCTTTGAAACTGGTAGAAGGGTGTCAAGGAAGCTGACATTCAACCACTTCAGGAAGTAACATATGATCAAGAACTGATGGTACTGAAGGCACTGAATGCCTTAGCAAAAAACAATGGTCCAGGAATTGATGACATACCAATTGAAATGTTTCAAAAAACTGATGCAATGCTTAAAGCACTCACTAGTCTATTGCAAGAAATTTGGATCCGGCTGTAATCCACCGTAATCCCTGTATAACTCATTGGCTGATTACAATGTGGGGTATGATTGCATCATTATATAACTTTCAAATTGCACCATTATCTAACTACAAAACCCCTGAAAGTCATGGTTCATAACACATATTTTGGGTGGGACACAATTCAATCATAACAAATGATTAAGTTCAAACATTCAAAAATAGTCCATTTTAATGCATAATCAGGAAATACATGGCTGAGGAAATGAAATGGCTCAATTATTTTAAGATAATTGGGGCATAATCTCAGATCACACTAAGAAATCTATACCAGTAAGAATAAACTTAATAATAATCAATTGCAATCACCATACCACAGCAATGAATTATAAACTGTATTATGTAGATGTAGTTCCTAAGTGGTGCAAACAGTTAATACATTTGACTTTTTCAGATATTGAAAACACAATGGAGCATAGTTCTACATTGACACACATAGTCAGTGATGCTCTTTGACAACTGGCTTTTTACATTCTAAGTATGATATATATCCTTACCTAGAAAAGCAGGGACAGTAGAGATAGTGGCAGAGGTGGTGGCATGGAGAGACTGAGCAGCTAAAGGCTCTAGGCCCATGCACTGAGTAAGGTTGTGTGCCTGCCGGCAGGAGTCTAACTTACAGAATGTACCCTTTGGACATTTAAATGATTATATATTTTTTGTTTTGTATGAGTACATCAAATATTTTTGCTTTGTTCATTTGTGAAATATATAAATGGGGAGCCACAGGGAGGAAGTAGGATGACTGTTTTTGCTGGGAGGAGATTGTAATCACTGAGATGAAATAAAGACTATAATTTGTTGAATGTAAAACTGATGATCTTTTCTGTAAACCTTCACTTAATTCACAATAAAAATTATATATATATTGTTGTTGTTAAGTGGCATTGAGTTGGTTCCAACCCATAGCGACCCTATATAGGGTTTCCAAGGAGCAGCTGGTGAGCTTGAACCACTGACCTTGCAGTTCAAACAATTTTTCAGTCTGACACATTGGCCCACAACACCACACCAGGACTCCAGATATACTGTACATACATATATATGTAGTTGTTGTTGTATGCTGTTAAGTTGGTCTGATCCATAACAATCCTATATAGGGTTTCTGAGAAGCAGCTGGTAAAATTGAAACTCTGACCTCACGGTTCAAACTGACATTGCAGTCCAGTGCACTAATCCACTGAGCCACACCAGAATTCCATATCTATAGACAGAAATATAGATAGATCGATAGATATGATATATTCTTATATTGTCGCAGAAGTAGAGTAATCTGTAGGGACTTTAATAAAAAGAAGAGTAAAACAAATCAGGGGCCATTTTTGGGTGACAATTCATACCCAGAAATTCTGTCTTTCTGTGAAACTATTAAACAAAGAGAAATTTGCAAGCCCAAGAATGAACGGCTAAATTTAAGAGCCCAAATAATGTACCAGGCTTACCAACAACAACATAACTCTTTTACTGTCCCTCTTTTCCCTTTTTAGACTACACAAAGACATTTGAGGTGTGGATCATAACAAACTACGCACAGGACTGCAAAGAATCGGTATTCTATAACACTGAATTGTGCCCTGCCTTATTTTTCTCTTCTATAACTCTTTTGGAGTCTTGGTAAGAATCTGTGGAATGAAGCACTAGATCAGAAGGACAGTTTCAATCACAAGGTCAGCAGTTCAAACTCACCAACCGCTCCTTGGAAACCCTACAAAGGGTTGCTATGAGCCAGAACCAACTTGATGGCACTTAACAACAGCAACATAACTCTTCTGGAGTCTTGGTGTGGTATTGTGGTATAATAAACTGGTTTGAACCACAAGGTCAGCAGTTCAAATTCACCAGCTGCTCCTTGGAAACCCTATATAAGGCTGCTATGAATTGCAACCTACTGGGAAGGCATTTAATAACAACAACATAACTCTTTAACTGTCCCTGTTTTCCATTTTTGACTATGTAAAGACATTTCTTGTTGCTGCCTATATCTTGTCTTTTTTCTCCTTTATTATTTTTTTCACTGCTGTTTGCCTATTTCTTTTATTTTATTTTAGCAGATGTGTGTGTGTGTGTTTTCTCTTCTTGCTCCACTCGAAAGGGTACAGAAATTGTGAGTGCACAGTCCAGACACCACCATTGAGTTGGTTATGTGCCACTGAGTTAGTTCTGACTCATAGTGATGCTGAGTACAAAGGAACAAAACACTATCCAGTCCTGAGACATCCTCACAATTGTGGTTCCGTTTGAGTCCATTGTTGTTGCCACTGTGTCAATCCATCTCATTAAGGGTCTTCCTCATTTTCTCTGACACCCTCCCCCCCCCCCCCACACACACACATACTTTATCAAGCATGATGTCCTTCTCCAGGAACTGGTCCTTTCTAACATGTCCAAAGTTGTTGTTGTTAATTGCTGTCGAGTCAGTTCTGACCCATAGCAACCAGGTACAGGGTTTCTGAGCTTGAACAGCTGATCTTGAAGCTCAAAAGAACTTTGCAGTCTAGCCCTTTAACCCACAACACCATACCACAATACTAGATAGTTGTTGTTAAGTGCCATTGAGTTGGTTTTGACCCATAGCAACCCATATAGGGTTTCCAAGGAGCTTCTGGTGAGCTTGAACGCTGACCTTGTGGTTCAAACTGACTTTGTAGTCTAGCTCATTAGCCCACAGCACCATACCAGGACTTCACATTAGATAGTAATGGTGATAAAGTCCAAAGCACAAGAGATCAATTCTTGCCATCCTCCCTTCTAAAAAGCATTCTGGCTTTACTTCTTCCAAAACTGATTGGTTTGTTCTTCTGGCAGTCAATGGTAGGTTCACTATTCTTTGCCAACACCATAATTCAAATGCACTGATTTTTTCCTGGTTTTCTTATTAATTGTTCAACATTCACATATATATAAAGTGACTGAAAACACTATGGCTTTCATGACATGCACCTTAGTCCTAAAACTGACATTATTGCTCTTAACACTTTAAAGAGGTTTTTTTGCAGCAGATTTATCTAATCCAATATGTCATTTGATTTCTTGACTGCTGCTTCCATGAGCGTTGATTGGGGATCCAAGCAAAATGAAGACTTTGACAACTTCAATCTTGTTTCCATTTATAATGATGTTATTTATTAATCCAGTTGTGAGGAGTTTCATTTTCTTTGCATTGAGGTACAATCCAAATTGAAGGCCATAGTCTTTAATCTTCATCAGTAAATGCTTCAGGTTCATTTCCCACAAGCAAGGATGTATCATCAGCATATTGCCGATTGTAAATGAGTCTTCCTCCAGTCCTGATGCCACGTTCTTCTTTATATAATCCAATTTCTCAGATTATTTGCTCAGCATATAGATTAACTAAATCTGATGAAAGGATGCAACCCTAATGCACACCTTTCAAATAATGTCAAATCATTCAGTGTTCCCTTGTTTTGTTCTAATGACTACCTCTTGGTCTACACACAGGTTTCTTTTGAGCACAGTTAAGTGATTTGGAATACACATTCTTTGCAACGCTATCCATAGTTTGTTATAATCCACATCTTCAAATGTCTTTGCAGAGTCAATAAAGAACAAGTAAACACCTTTCTGGAGAATACCCTAAGCCTCTAATTACTTTTGTAGATGTTTGAAATGCAGTATATCAGCACATAATGAAAGATAATTGTGCAAACAAAGTCAAGAGAACCATTAAAAATGAACTCATAGGGATTCCAGATCTTTCAATTATCTCGGAAAGATTAAAGCAATGATACTTATTCTGTTCAAGGAGATAAAAGACAAACTTGAGTAGAAATTGTTGTTGTTATGTGCCGTGGAGTCGGTACCGACTCAAAGCGACCCTGTACAGGGCTTCCAAGGCTGTAAATCTTTACGGGAGCAGAAAGCCTTATCTTTCTCCCGCAGAACAACTGGTAGTTTCGAACTGCTGACTTTGCAGTTCATAGCCCAAATTGTAACCACTACGCTACCAGAGCTCCTTTTAGACCCTGTAAAATCTGACATGGTATATTTGAAGAAGAAACCAAAATAAATTTTTAAATTAAAAAATACAATGACTGAAATTAAATTCAAGGGCTATCCAATAGCAGAATAGATATAGCTGAAGACAGTATTAGTGAATTAGAAAATTGGAAGGAACAAACTATCCAAATATGAAGAGATCAGAAGATGGAAAACATTGAAAAGAAGGTAAAAGCTGTAGAGGATACAGTGCTAAGAATTAATATGTTTAATTGTCATGATATTTCTTAGATAGAAAATACTATCATTTTCCCACTCATTTTTCAAATTCACTATTTTGTTTGCCTAGATTTGCTCCAGATTTTGTTTTATTCAAATACCTGTTGTGTGTGCCAAATTTCAGGGCAATAAAACAAATAAAACATAAACCTTCTCCTAAACCAAGACTAGAAGAAGCAAGACTCATTGACCACCTTGCCTATAAGAAAATATCTGTTCATCCTCAGTGTTGATCACCATCAGAGGAGCCCCTATCACAGAGCAGCTCTTCTCACTAGCAGCCCAGTTTTTCAATTTGGTAGAAATAAAGTAGCAACTGGATTGAAATGGACTCCAGGGAACTGGACAGTAGTGCCAACCTTCCAGAATGGGAAGTAATAACAAGAAAAATATAAAGTTATGAGTTTCATATAAAGCTGTAAGTCTCATTAAACTTCCATTAGGTTCCATTAATGATCCCCAGTGATTTCCCAAAGTTGAGTTATTTACTGGTGTATTTAATAATCCCTAGATAATTTCACTCTAAATCTTTACAAGACAAACATTTCCTGTAAAGGGTCAGATAGTAAGTATCTTACACTTTTCGGGCCAAATGATCCTGTTACATCTGCACAATGCTGTTATATAGCATACAAGCACATAAAAAATATGTAAATAAATGAGTATGGCTGTGTTCCAATAAAACTTTACTTACAAAACAGGCAACAGGTTCAATCTTGCCCACGGCTATTTGTTTTGTAACCCCTGCTTTAAATCTACAAAAATTATTTTACAGACCAGTGATTTTAACTCCACATCCAAACTGTTTGTTTGGAATCACATATAAGCAATCTTTACAACTGTAGCAAAAATAACATTGATAAATTTCTATTTATTATTTGTAGTCTCTTAGTAATTATAAATATAAATATCCTTTAGAATTTAGCACCCCATCATAAAAAAAAAAAAAATGAGCTCTAGAATATGATGGGGTTGAATTGAAACCTTATTTTCTGCAGTGTAAAGGAGCTCTGGTAGTGTAGTGATTACAAATCGGGCTGCTTACCTCATGGTCCGCAGTTCAAAACTACCAGCTGTTCTGCAGGAGAAAGATGATACTTTCTGCTCCCGTGAAGATTTACAGTCTCAGAAATCCTGTACAGGGTCGCTATGAGTCAGAACCAACTCCAAGGCACATAACAACATCAACAACAATGTTGAGAGAGTTCTATAACCTTCTGAAGGTTACTTAAGGAGCTTGGTGGTGCTGTAGGATAATCAATGGACTGCTTACCACAGGGTTATCAGTTCAACACCCCATCTTCCCCATAGGAGAAAAGATGAGGCTATATGTTCCCATAAACAACAAAGATTTATAGCCTCAGAAACCCTATACTGACTTGCTATGAGTTGGAAATCAATGCCATGGCAGGAGGTTTAAGACAGGAAGTCTAGGGGGGCTCTTGGAAAGAATTACTAGGAAAGCAAAGATTGTCTTGAGGACAGGGGGTTCCTTTGGTTCTCTACTGTATCCCCAGCACCAGGTTCACTGCCTGAGACACTTACAGTAGGAGTTCAGTAAATGCTTGGTGGTTATGTGCCGTGGATTCATAAGCAGAGCTCCTTCAGTAAATGCTTATTGAGTGAATTTTAAACAGTGGATGACTTCTAAGAACCACAACCATGTAGTCCCCCTAAGAAGCCCTCTGAGCAGCTATGTGGGTCCAGTTAAGATCCTCATAGGACTGAACCCCTAACATCTGCTACTTTACCTCTCCAAGTTACTCTGAGACAGGCAGTCTAGGAGGTCTCTTAGAAGATAAAAGCATCTGATCCCAAAACTGTTACTCATTTTTACAGACTATTTACTGTAAACAGACATTGTAACAAAACAGACCTTGTAAACAAAACCTTGTTCATTTTACGGTCTGTTTACCATAAACAGACCATGGCATAAGATTTCTGTATTTTACTTCCTTGTAACATGTTCACAGGATAACTGGGTTTACACACCTTAAAAGATTACCTTTTTTAGGGCAGAGAACACCAGGCCTTGGTGGGGACTGGAATCAGAGCTCTGAAGACAAAACAGTAAGTTTTGTGTGCTCCTACCAGAGGCTGGTGGTCCATCTTGAAGAAATGCTGCACACACATCTGACCAGCCTTGTTGTTTTTTTGTTGTTTTGTGTTGTCTAGCCAGTTCCAATTCATAGCGATGTTATGAACAACAGAATAAAACACTGCCTGGTCCTGGGCCAACCTCACAATCAATGTTAAACCTGAGCCCATTGCAGCAGCCACTGTGCCAATCCATATCATTGGGGTTCTTCCTCTTTTTCTCTGACCCTTGATTGTACCAAGCATGCTGTCCTTCTCCAGGGACTGGTCCCTCCTAATATGTCCAAAGTACTAGAGATGGAGTCTTATCATCCTGGCTTCTAAAGAGCATTTTGGTTGTACCACCTCCAACAGATTTGTTCTTCTGACAGCACATGGTACTTTTAATAGTCTTCTCCAGCACCATAACTCAAAGGAATCAAGTCTTCTGTGGTCTTCCTTATTCATGTCCAACTTTTACATACATATGATGCTATTGAAGATATCAGGGTTTAGGCCAGCACAATTTAGTCCTCAAACTGTTATCTTGCTCTTGAACACTTTAAGGAGGTTTTGTGCAGTAGATTTGCTTAATGCAACACATCTTTTTTTATTGTTTTTTTTTTAAGCTTTTATTGTGACTTGAGTAGTTTGATTTCTTGACTGTTGCTTTCATGGGTGTTGATGGTGGATCAAAGCAAAATGAAGTCTTTGACAACTTCAATCTTTTTTCCATTTATCATGATGTTATTTTTTTGTCCAGTGGTAAGGATTTTTGTTTTCTTTACATTGAGGTGCAACCTATACTGAATATAAATATATATAAATACAAATATATATCTTTGATCTTTATCAGTAAGTATTTTAAGTCCTCTTTGCTTTCAACAAGCAAGGTTGTATCATCTGCAGATCACAAGTTGTTAATGAGTCTTCCTCCAATCCTGATGCCATATTCTTCTTAATATACTCCAGCTTTTCAGTTTATTTGCTCAGCATACAGATTAAATAAGTATGATGAGAGAATATGAAGGAATAAAACCCTGGTGCACACCTTTCTTGATTTTAAACTATTTGGTGTCCCCTTGTTTTGTTCTAACAGGTGGCTTTTGTACAGGTTCTCCATGAGCACAATTAAGTGTTCCAGAATACCCGTTCTCCTTAATGTGGGCCATAGCTTGTCATGATCCACACAGTGGAAAGTCTTTGCATAGATAATAAAGCACAGGTAAACATATTTCTGGTATTCTCAGTCTTCAGCCAAGATCCATCTTATGTCAGTAATGATATCTCTCATTCCATGTCCTCATTTAAATATGGCTTGATGGTCTAGAAGTTCTTTCTCAATGTAGTGTTGCAGCCATTTTAAAATTATCTTTAGCAAAATTTTACTTGAATGTGGTATTAATGATATTGTCAGAAGATTTCCGCATTCTGTTGGGTCACTGCTTTTTGTAATGGGTACAAATATGGATCTCTTCCAATCTGTTAGCCAGGTACCTGCTTTTCAAATTTCTTGGCATAGATGTATCTCCAGTGCTGATTAAGCTTGCTTAAAGATTTCAATTTATGTTCCATCAATTCCTAGAGCCTGGTTCTTTGCCAGTATTTACAGTGCACCTTGGACTTCTTCCTTCAGTACAATTGGTTCTTGACCATATCCTAGCTATTGAAATGGTTTGAACATCTACCAATTCTTTTTGGTACAGTGACTCTTTATTCAGTCCATCTTCTTTTGATGATTCTGTATCATTCAATATTTTTCCCATGCTGTTGTTAAGTGCCAACCATCGAGGTGTTTCTGACTCATAGTGACCCTATGGAGGGTTTCCAAGCAGCAGCTGGTGAGTTCAAACTGCTGATCTAGTGGTTCAAACCGACCTTGTGGTCCAGTGCTTTATCCCACAGCACCACAACAGGACTCCACATTTTGCCTATAGAATACTTCAATATTGCAAGTCAAGGCTTGAATTTTTTGTTCAGTTCTTTCAGCTTGTGAAATGCTGAGTGTGTTCTTCCCTTTTGGTTTTCTAACTATAGGTCTTTGTACATTTCATTATAATACTGGACTTTGTCTTCTTAAACAGCTCTTTGAGATTTTCCATTTAGCGTTTCTTTACCTCCTCATGTCTTCCATTTGCTTTAGCAACTCTATTCTGGAGAGCAAGTTTCTTAGTCTCTTCTGACATACATTTTGGTTTTTTCCTTCTTTCTTGTCTTCTTAATGACCTTTTGTTTTCTTCCTGTGTAATGTTAATGATGTCATCCCACAACTCTTTTGGTCTTTGGTCAATTAGTGTCTAATTCATCAAATATGTTCTTGAGATGATATCTAAATTCAGGTGGGATATGTTCAAGGTCAAATTTGGTCTCTCATTTTAATTTTCAATTTTCTTCAGCTTCAGCCTGAACTTGCATATGAGCAACTGATGATCTGTTCTACAGTCTGCCTCTGGCCTACTTTTGGCTGAGGCTTTTAACCATCTCCTTCCATAGATACGCTATTGTTGTTGGTGTGTGCGTCAAGTCAGTTCCAACTCATAACAACCTTGTATAGGGTTTCCAAGGAGAGACTGGTGAGTTTGAACTACCAACCTTGAAGCTCAAACTGATCTTGCAGTTCAAACTGTTGAGATACAGGCCACAGATATAGACAATTTGATTTCTATGTATTCCATCATATGAGATCCATGTGTATAGTTGTGTTGTTTAAAAAAGGTATTTGCAATGAGTAAGTCATTGGTCTTACAAAATTCCATCATGAGATCTCCAACATCTTTTCTATCACCAAGGCCATATTTTCCAACTACTGATCCTCTTTGTCTCCATCCTTCTCATTCCAATCCCCAGTAATTATCAATACATCTTGATCACATATTTGGTCAATTTCAGATGAAGACATTTGTAGAATTCTTCAATTTTATCACCACTGGCTTTAGTGGTTGATGCATAAATTTGAACAACAGTGTTATTAATTGGTCTGCCTTGTAAATGTATGGATGTTATCTTATTGCAGACTGCATTATACTTCAAGATGTTCTTTTTGATGATGAATGTGACACCATTCCTCTTTAATTTGTCTTTCCTGGCATAGTAAACTATGTGATTTCTTATTTAAAATGAACAATACCAGCCCATTTCAGCTCCCTAATGTTTAAGATATCAATGCTTATGAGCTTCATTTCATTTTTGAAAACTTCCAAGTTTCTGAGGTCCATACTTCTTACATTCCATGTTCCTATTATTAATGGATGTTTACAGCTGTTTCTCTTCATTTTGAGTTGTTCCCTATCACCAAATTAAGGTCCTGAAAGCTTTGCTCCATTTGCATAATCATGGTCAACTCTACTTTGAGGAAGAAGCTCTTCCCCAGTCATATATATTTTTAAAACCTCTTGTTATGAATTAAGTGGTAGATAATCAGTTTTGCACTCAACCAATCTTATTTTGTTTTATTGCAATGATTACAGTCCCTTCCATGCAACATCAGTTAATAGTATTTGCCTCTATTCCCCCTTTAATTTTTTTTGATGTACACAAAAATACACAAGAATAGTCATTTAAACAACCAAAGGACACATTTTGTAAGCCAGCCTCCTGCCCTCCAGCATACAGCCTTTCTCCTTCCCGTTAGTCTCCAGTCCTTAGCTGCTCTCTCTCTCCAAACCATCACCTCTGCTTCCATCTCTAGTGTCACTGATTCTCTGGTTAGGATCCCATTTGCATCATCATGGTCAACTCTACTTTAAGGAGGAAGCTCTTCCCCATTCATATTCTGAGTACCTTCCAACCTAAGGGGCTCATGTTCTGGCATTATATCTGACAATATTCTGGTGCTATCTGACAGCATTTCACTGCTATTCATAAAGGTTTCAGTTACTAAATATTCAAAGGTAGTCCGTCTGTCCTTCTTTCTAGTCTGTCTTCATCTGGAAGTTCAGCTGAAACCTGTCCACCACAGATGACCCTGCTGGTATTTAAAATACCCATGGCATAGCTTCCAAAAACACAGCAACATGCAAGCCACCATAGTATGACAAACAGATGAGTAGTGGTAGAAATGTATAGGTATCAATTATTAATACCTTTCTCAATTTTGAATATTTTTCTAATATAATATGGGTTTAAAAGGTTGTGAAAGTATTTCATTATCCTTTAATTCAATTGTCCCACAAACTTTTGAAGCCCTCTCATATATACTTAGAAAACAAGGAATGCTGATGGTACAATGACTAAGTGCTCAGCTAACTGAAAGATCAGTGACCCATGGCACAAAAGACCTGGCCATATTTCTCCTCTAAAGATTACAGCATAGGAAACCTTGTATGGTAGTTCTCTTTTATTATATGAGATCACTGAGTTGGAATCAACTTAATGACACCAAATAATAGCAACATACAGGTATGTGCTACTTAATGTCCACTATGTTGTCATTGTTGGGTGCTGTCAAGCGAGTTCTGATTCATAGCAACTCTATGCACACCAGGACAAAACACTGCCCAGTCCTGAGCTACCCTCCATTGTTGCACTTGAACACATTGCTGCTGCCACTGTGCCAATCCATCTCATTGAGAGGCTCTTCCTCTTTTTCACTGAACTTCTACTTTACCAACAATGAATGTCCTTCTTCAGGGACTTGTCTCTCTTGATTACACGTACCAAATGTGACAGACACAGTCTCACTATCCTGGCTTCTAAGGAGCATTCTGGATGTACTTCTTCCAACACAGATTTGTTTTGATCTTCTGGCAGTCCATAGTACTTCAGTTTTGTAACTTCAGAGCTAGTCACTAAAGAGATATCAAATATTCCCCAAAACTCATCTTCTTGCTTTGTGAACTTCTCCAGAGTATGGCAGATCACAAATATTCAAACTGAAATCTACCAGAAAAACTTGGAAATTGAACTCCGAAGAGTAGAAAATGATACAGCAGATGTTGTTCATCCTTTGTTTTTAGTTCAGAAATGTCATATCCTGCAAAGTATGAATAATCATTTGAAAGCAGGCAGAGACTGCTGAAGTTCATATGCCAGGAAAACGTGCCTAGAGTAGCTGTTCATCACAGATAATTTACTGAACCTGGCAGGGAATTCATTGAGAAATTACAAAGTCATCTTGAAACCATTAGAAATATCCCCCACTTAGATGCAAATCTAAGGAACACGAGCAAGGTTTTAGCAAAGATGGATACTTTGTAA
Organism: Chrysochloris asiatica; assembly: GCF_000296735.1. Classification (NCBI taxonomy): domain Eukaryota; kingdom Metazoa; phylum Chordata; class Mammalia; order Afrosoricida; family Chrysochloridae; genus Chrysochloris; species Chrysochloris asiatica. The sequence goes on from NW_006408846.1 coordinate 2,409,907, forward strand.
TTGAGACAGAAGAACTAGCAAAGAATATACTCAAATGGAGAGAAGGAGAGAACAACACAAGGAAGTTTCCTCTTGTATTCCTGAAATATTAACTGAAGAAAATTATCTCTATGAACATGACATTGTAAGTTCATGTTCAACTATTAATGCTAAATGAACATCAATTATCTATTTTTGCTTAGTTTTATATAATCATAAGAAGTCTATTTCTAATCAGATATGCCCTGAGTTTTTATAGGCTTTGCTGCTATCAATACTAAAAAGTCCCTCTTAATATTTAAGTTTCAACACAGCAAGCCTGACTTTTGAAATGCCTCATTAATGAGGTTGGCCCTTGGCTGGCATTTAGGAACTTAAACTTCAGGAGTGTTCCCATCACACTAACTGATGTTATGTTGTTAAGTGTTGTCGAGTCAGTTCCGACTCACAGACTTTCTGAGGAGCATCTGGTGGGTTTGAACTTCCAACCTTGTGATCCTACAGAGCACACTAACTGATGTTGTTGTTGTTGTTAGGTGCCATCAAGTTG
>NW_006408846.1:2426190-2427270 GCF_000296735.1 Chrysochloris asiatica
CCAACCAACTGGATGAGATCCATATTTGTACCCATTCCAAAGAGAAGTGATGAAATGGAATGTAGAAATCATGGAACCATATCATTAATATCACATGCAAGTAAATTTTTTCTGAAGATAAAAAACTGTGGCAACTGTACATCAATGGGGAGCTGACAGAAATTCAAGCCAGATTCAGAAGAGGACATGGAAAGAGGCATATTATTATTGATGTCAGATGAATCTTAGATGAAAGCAGAGAATACCAGAAAGATGTTTACTTGTGCTTAATTGACTATGCAAAGGCTTTTGACTGTGTGAATCATGACAGACAAGTTATGGATAATATTGAGAGAATGGATATCCCAGAACACTTCATTGTGATCATGAGGAACCTGTACATAGACCAAGTGACAGTCGTTCAAACAGAACAAGGGGATAAAGATGGCTTAAAACAGGAACGATGTGTGTCAGGGTTGTATTCTTTCACCATACTTATTCAACCTGTATGCTGAGCAAATAATCACAGAAGCTGGATTATATGAAGAAGAACATGGCATCAGGATTGGAGGAAGATTGATTAACAACCTGTAAAGTACAGATGATACAACTTTGCTTTGTAATATACAGATGATACAAATAGAAGTGAAGAGAACTTAAAATACTGATAAAGATCAAATACTACAACCTTCAGAATGGATTGCACCTCAAGGTAAAGGAAACAAAAGTCTTGACAACTGAATCCATAAATAACATCATGATAAATGAATTAAAGATTGAAATTGTCAAAGACTTCATTTTGCTTGGATAGACAATCAACTCTCATGGAAACAGCAGTCAAGAAATCAAAGGATGTATTTCATTACAGAAATGTGATGCATAAGATTTCTTTCAAGTGTTCAAGAGCAAAGATATCAGTTTGAGAACTAAGGTAAGCCTGACCCAAGCCATGATATTTCAATGGCTTCATACACATTGTGAAAGTTGGACAACAAATAAGGAAGATCATAGAAGGATTGATGTGTTTGAGTTATGGTGTTGGAGAGGAGTATTTAAAGTACCATGGACTGCTAGAAGAGTAAACAAATCTGTGTTGGATTT
>NW_006408846.1:2428115-2430132 GCF_000296735.1 Chrysochloris asiatica
CAAAGAAGAAGTAAAATTCTATTTGCAGATGATAGGATCCTATACTTAAAATATCCCAAAGACTCTGCAAGAAAATTACTGAAACTCATTGATACATTGATATGTTCGGCAAAGTGGCAGGGTTGTGTTTTGCTCTGTTACACATAAGGTTGCTATGAGTTGGAACCAACTTGACAGCACCTAACAACAATAATCAGAGGTCCTAAATTTGTTTCTAATTTTTCTTTGATGATCTGTATAGATCTAGGTTTTACGTTTAAGTTTTTAATTCATGTTGAGCTCATTTTTGTATATGGTGTGAGATATGGGTCTTTCTGTAAATGGATTTCCAATTTTGCCAGCACCATGTGTCGAAGCATTAGCATTTTGATCCTTTGTTGAAGATTAACTGACTGTTGGTGGGTGGATTTAATTCTGGATTCTCAATTCTGTTCCATTGATCTATGTGTCTTTTATTCAAACATCAGGTGGTCAGGGACTGAAGAACCCAAATAGTCAGGTCAGATGCACAACGTTGCAAGAGCTGGTGAATCAGGTCAGGTGATAGACCACAAGTCCATGAACTAGAGGTTAGATATAGATGAGCCAGCTGCAGATCTGGAGCAAGAGAACAAACTTTTCCAAAGCATTGTTGTAGATTGGGCTCAAGGAAAACTAAGAATGATAAATTGAGAAACCCTGCATAGGATTTCTGAGGCATTAAACATTTGCAGTAGCAGAAAGCTTCCTCTTCCTCTTACTGAATGGCTGATGAACTTGAATCTCTGATCTTGTGGTTTGCAATCCAGTGTTTATTTTATTTTATGGAGCCCCTTCACTCCTTAATCCTTAATCAACCACTGCCATCCATTGATTTGAACTCATCGTGACTCTGTATAGGGTTTCTAAAGCCATATACCTTCACTGGAGGAGAAAGCTCCATCTTTCTCCCACAGAGTGGCTGGTGGGTTTGAACTGCTGACCTTATCCTTAGCAGTCCAGTGATTATCCTAGTATCACCAAGGCTCTCTCACTTTAAGCGTTAATCCCACATTAATCCCACCTTAATCCTGGCTCATTAAGAACCCACTCTGAAATAGAATCATAATCACAGGCATGTAGACTATAATTTACAATACATCACAGAATGGAGGAATAGGGCTGAAAGGGCCATATTCGGTAAATCAGTGTACTGCTACTGTATCATACGGTGAACATTTTTATTTGTAAATAGGGAAAGTTCACATTAAAATAGTAATGGAAAGTACAGTACTAGAAGGTGAGAAGCAGGTGTCGGTTCCAGCTCATAATTCCGAGGCTGTAAACCTTCACGGGAGCAGAAAACCTTGTCTTTCTCTGGAAGAACAACTGGTAGTTTTGAACTGTCGACTTTGAAGTTAGCAGCCGGAGTCATAACTACGCAGGTGCTTATTATGACTATAAGTCAGCAAGAGGTGCTTATTATGTTCATTATAGGTTATACATGTGTTGTTGTTGTTGTTGTTAAGTGCCATCAAGCCTGTTCTGACTCATAGTGAGCCTGTTTAGGGTTTCTGAGGAGCGGCTGGTGTGTTTGAACTGCAGACCTTGTGGTGCAAGTCGCCCTTGTGGTCCAGTGCATTATTCCACAGCACCACACCAGGACATGTACTGTACCATTTACATGCTTGGCAACACAGTCACTTTGTATGAGATAATATGAGATAACACCTGTTATGTGTGGGAAGCTTTTGGATCCAGTTATGTCTACCACATTCCTGCCTCTGATTGGAATTTCTTAACTCTTCAATAACTTATGGAGTAGTAAACCTTCAAACACTTGAGATACTGGCATATCTGAGTTGTTGTTGTGAAGTGCTGTTGAGTCAATTCCGACCCATAGAGACCCTGTATAGGGTTTCCGAGGAGCAGCTGGTGAGCTTGAACTGCCGAAGTTGCAGTTCAAACAGCTTTGCAGTCAGGCGCATTAACCCACAGCGCCACACCAGGACTCCTGAGTTAGGTGAATTCAAACCTAAATTAAAAACTTAAATTAAAA
>NW_006408846.1:2430828-2432775 GCF_000296735.1 Chrysochloris asiatica
CTGTATAGATTTGTTCCTTCTTTTGAGCTACTGCATTCATAGCTGTAGGTCAAGTTCATCAAATTGTATCAGATTACTCTTTTTTTCCTCTTCTAGTTGAAGCCAGGTCAAGTGGGTATTAATCCGTAAGTGTGGGTGTTCTTAAGCATATGCCCTTTCTTCTTATCAGCTGGATGCTTCACTGTCCACTCTAGTATTCAAGGTTTTCATTTTTGCTTTGCAAAAAAAACTGTTCAATCTTCTTGTCAAAGATTTACTGCTTGGAAAACAAACAAAAATAAAAGACAAAGGTCAAGATTTGTAACTTGTATAAAGAATTGCCTTTTGCCTATTTGACACACCTTGCTCAGCAGGAAGATAGCAGACAAAACTGATGCTGTTAAATGCAGAGTCTAAATAATTTGAATAATTTGGTGGGTAAAATAGGTAGATACACATCTAGTTTTAGTTCCCATCCTGATTTCCAACATTTCACTCACTAGGATTTTCACTGATTGTACTTTGTAAATTTGTAACTAAGAGAGAAAATGAATGTTGGGGTAAGGAGACAGAGTGATGTAACAGAAAAATCCGCCCCTGACAAAATACTTTGTTAAATAACTCTAAAGTAGCCGCATTAAAATGCATCAAAAGAGCTCACTGATCATGTTTAAGATTATAGTTTAGGATGTAACTTTTGTCACGCTTCCTCCCCCTCTACCAAGTGTCTAAAGAGCACAAATCCATTGTTTATGACACCTTTTAAAACCCACAGTCCCCCTGCAATTCAGACCATTGCACATCTAGCTTGGATGTCTGTAATGTTTCCCCATTTCAAAATGAGGTCTAGTGCTCTCATTAAGACAGACCATATGGTACCATGGACATATATACCAGGGCGTATACTGCCCGAACACATGCATGACTAGACTTAGAAAGCAGGTAACTATTGTCTATATTCAGACAAGATATTTGGACCTGCTGGAAAAATCACTCTGTATCCCAGCTAGGTTTGATTCATGAAATTGTGCTGACAAACTGTATTAGGGTAATGATTACACACCATTATCTGTTACAGCTGAGAGTCTCAACAGAGGCTTCAACAAGACTCACAGAGGCATTTAAAACAAGATCTATTCTATGTTCATCTCCAGTCTAGTTAAATCAGAACCTCCCAGAACAAGTGGAAGCAGGTCTAATTTTATTTATTTATTTATTATTCCCCAGGTGTAGTAGCTCTAGGTGAGTCATGGTGTGGCACTGGTAGGATTTGCACTGGACTACGATATCTGTTTGAACTGTAAGGTCGGCAGTTCGAACTTACCAGCCGCTCCACGGAAATCCAGCACCTGGTTTCTATGAGTTGGAAATGTCTTAACAGCACTTAACGCCAACAACAAAGTGACTCTAGAGGTTATGTGCTGAGCTTTAAACCACAAGGTTGGCATTTCAAGCCTACCAGCCACTCTTTAGGAGAAAGATGAGGCTTCCTGCTCTTGCAAAGATTCATAGCCTATACAGGGTTGCTATGAGTAGGATTCGACGCCATGGCACTTAACAACAAGTGCAGCTAAGGTTGAGAACGGCTGGCCTACATTCTATGCCACTATTCATATATGTACAGATACTCTGCTTGAAGTTTCTCATCTGTATTTCTTTCCCAAGAGTAAAATGTGATTCCTAGAGAACATCTGACATTTAACCCCGTTGCTGGGAAAAAAAACTCTTTTTACTTCCAATGCGTTTAGAACTGGGAAGGTATAGTCAGTAAATGTGGAGAGTAGGATACCCTGAGCTCTGGCAGGTAAAAACACAAAATAATATAACATGGAGTCCTGGTGTGGCACTGTAGGATAAGCATAAAATCTGTGGTTCAAATCTACCAGCTACTCCTTGGAAACCCTATAAGGCACAGCTATGAGTCAGAACTGACTAAACTGTACTTAACAACAATACAACGGGGGGGGG
>NW_006408846.1:2432875-2445113 GCF_000296735.1 Chrysochloris asiatica
GGGAGGCGGAGCAGGATTTTGCAGCCCAGGGGATATTTGACAAGGTCTGAGGACGTTTCTTTATAATTCCCAGAATGCCTCTAAAATGTATGTGGTCATGCAAGCATCATTTACATATATTATGAGGGAATTTTAAAAGACTGGAAGGAAGAAACACATTCATGGTAGCTAATTTCTTCATCATTCTTTTTATTTTTCAAATTTTCTACAATGACAACAAAATACATTTATGGAAAGAGAAATGCAAACTTTATGTTAAAAGCTTTGGGCTACATGCGAATAGATTTAAGTGATACAGCTCCTAGGGTATACTGCCTAAGTAAGAGGACTAGGCTTTTGGGTCCTGAGAGTATTAAAACAAAAGTTTAAAAAAAAAAACACTGCAGGAAAGCGATATGCAAAAGATTGCAACAAGACCTTCACCTCATGCCTTATACAAAAACCAACTCAGCATGGATTAAAGTCCTAAATGTGAATCCCAGAATTATGAAGGCCATCAATGAAAAAATTGGGACAAATGTGAGGGTGCTAATTCAAGGAATACACAGACTACCAAACATTTTGAAAACTACACAAACTTTGCAGTTCAAAGGACTTTGCAGTTAGCCAACAGCGCCACACCAGAACTCCAATAACCTCATATGCATGTGGAAATTGGACAATGAAAAAAAAAGACCTTAGAAGAATTGATGCATTTGAGTTACGATGTTGGGGAAGTATATTAGAAGTACAATGGACTGCCAGAAGAACAAACAAATCTGTGTTGGAAGAAGTACAACCAGAGTGCTCCTTAGAGGCCAAGATGGCAAGAATTCGTCTCTCACACTTCAGACATATTATCAGGATAGCTAGGCCCTGTTTGGAGAAAAAGAGGAAGATCTCCAATGAGATGGATGGCACAGTGGCAGCAGCAATGGGTTCAAAGGTAGGTTAGTGCAGGCCCACACAGCATTTCCTTCTGTTGCACATAGGGTTTCTATTAGTTGATTCCAATTCAATGGCACCTAACAACAACAATGGCATCGTTGAGCCCTGGTGTGGTAACATTAAGGTCTGCAGTTCAAACCCACAGCCACTCTCTGAAACCCAAACAAGGTCTCTGTTACTCAGAAACAACTCCACAACACTTAACAACAATGATACAGTGAGGACCATTACAAAGTCTGCACTGAACCAAAAAAATATATCCTAGTTATCTATTTACACATTAGACTTTAAAATAGTTTGACGTGTTCTTAATATAACAGTAGCAGCAAACATAAAATATAGTTTCAAGTGTTGCTCAGTTTTAATTTAACAGCAGCAGAAGGAGGCAGCACTGAGCTGTGTGGCTTGCCCTGCCTTTTAAAAATGTGCTCTTCTTCCTTCCAGACAGCAGGTGGCGCTATTGACACAAGAAAACAATCAATAGGCTCAAATGGCTGAGAGGTGTTCTAATACCACAGCTACCTCCACCACCGTAGTAAATAAGTCTTGAAGTAAGGGCTAAATTTTGCAAAGAATTAAAATAACCACTTAAAAAGGAGCTCTGGTAGCGTAGTGGTTAGGAGTCGGGCTGCTAATCTAAAGTCCAGCAGTTCGAAACTATCAGCTGTTCCACGGGAGAAAGATGAGGCTTTCTGTTCCAATAAATATTTACAGCTTTGGAAACCCTTTATAGAGTCACTATGAGTCGGAACCGACTCCACGGTACACCACCACCACTTAAAAAGTAGAAAATCACCTGCTGATCAAAACACCTGAGTTTGAGTTGAGTAGAAATTTCAAGAAGTACTAGTGTGGCGCTATGGGATAAGCACTAGATTGCTAATTTCCCAGTTGTTGTTAGGTGCCATCAAATCGGTACTGACCTATAGTGACCCTATGCACAGCAGAACGAAACACTGCCCGATCCTGGGCCAGCCTCACTACTGTTGCCACGCTTGAGTCCATCGATGCTGCCACTTGGCCAAACCATCTCGTTAGGGGTCTTACTCTTTTTCTCTGACTCTCCATCTTACCAAACATGATATCCTTCTCCAGCGACTGGTCCCTCCTGACAATATGTCCAAAGTATGAGAGACGAAGTTTGGCCATCCTGGCCTCCAAGGAGCATTCTGACTGCACTTCTTCCAAAACGGATTTATTGATTCTTTTGGCAGCCCATGGCACTTTCAATATTCTCCTCTAACACCATAACTCAAAAGCCTCAATTCTTCTATGATCTTCCTTATTCACTGTTCAGCTTTCACATGCATATGAGGTTATTGAAAATATCATGGCTTGGGTCAGGCGCACCTTAGTCCTTAAGCTGACATCTTTGCTCAGCTTGGAAGGCACTCAAAATGTGACTGGGAAAGAGCTGCCTCCTCAAAGTATTGCTGACAAGGATGACGCAAACGGAGTAAAGCCCTGGGAGAAAAGTCATTTGCTGATGGGGCACAACTCAAAATGAAGAGAAACAGCTATAAACATCCACTGAAAATCAGAACATGGAATGTACAAAGTATGAATCTGGGAAAATTGGAAGTTGTCAAAATGAAATGAAACGCATAAATATCTATATCTTAGGCCTTAGTGAGCTGAAATGCACTCGTATTGCCCATTTTGAATCTGATGACCACATGGTTTACTATGCCAGAAATGACAAATTGAAGAGGAATGGTGTTGCATTCATTGTCAAAAAGAACATACCCAGATCAGTCATGAGGTACAATGCTGTTTGTGATAGGATAATATCCATGTGCCTACAGGGTAGTCCAGTTAATACCACTATTATTCAAATTTATGGACCAACCACTAAAGTCAGTGAGGATGAAATAGAAAAATTCTACCAACTTCTTCAATCTGAAATCGATCAAACATGCAATCAAGATGTATTGATCAGTTCTGGTGATTGGAAAGCAAAGGTTGGGAGCAAAGAGGAAGGATCAGTAGTTGGAAAATATGACCTTGGTGATAGAAATGATGCTGGAGTACTCATGATAGAATTCTGCAAAACCAATGATTTGTTCACTTCAAATAGCTTCTTTAGACAGCATAAGAGACAACTATACACATGGACCTCACTAGATGGAATACATAGAAAACCTCCCAGTAGGTGGTTCAAACCCACCAGCTGCTCCTCAGAGACCTCATACCGAGTTGCTCTGAGTCAGAACTGACTCAGTGGCATTATACAACTATGTAACAGCAACATCTACAGGACACATTAATTTGGTTTTGTCTTCTTTTAAATAAACCATATTGTCATACACTAATTATTAACAGAATTCTTGTTAAGTGCCATGGAGTGGCTGGTGGGTTGAACTGTTTGGTGTGGTGCTGTAAGATACAGAAATGAACCACAAGGTTAGCAGTTCAAGCAATCGCTCTTCAGAAACCCTACACAGGGTCGCTGTGAGTCAGAACCAACTCAACAGCACATAACAGCAATATTCTGTAACTGTAATTGCAGTAGAAAGTATTGATTCTCCTGGGAGTGTGAGGAAGCTGCTCTGTGGCATAGACTATATACAACTTTCCACATACTGGCCTTGGCACTAAAAGAATAAGCATCATATTCAAGTTAGGTCAAGTTCAAAAGGAGAAAAAGATAGGTAAACTTAAAGCAAAACAGAAAAAAAGCCAATAAGTCAAAGAATGAGATCCCAACATAACTGAACTTTATTTTGGGTCATAGTTTTTGTTGTTGTTTGTTTGCAAAGACAGTTTCCCTGACCTGAATCATTTGACTCAGCTCAAAGAGTTTGTCTCTGAAAGGCACTGGAAGCAAAAATCTTCATTAGTGGATAGATGCTGAACAAAACATCTAAGAGTATGCTCTTTAGAAACCCTATACAGGCTTGCAATGAGTCAGAACGGACTTGACAGCACTTAACAACAACATGCTTCATTTAGGAAACTTGGTGCAATGAGTAAGCCTTGGGCTACTAAACCATTAGCCACTCTGTGGGAGAAAAATGAAGAAGTCTGCTTTCAGAAAGGTTTACAACCTTAGAAACTCCAGGGAGCAATTCTACTCAGGCCTCTAGGCACCCAGAGAAATGAAATTGATTTGATAGTAGTGGGGGAAGTGGGGTTGTTGCTCTTTGTCTCAGTTAGGCATTTGAAAAAGAGAAGGGCACATCAAAAAATACTGCTATAAAATCGTAAAGATTTTTAAGCAGCAATATCAAAATGTGAAGCTATTATTTCTTAATATATCCTCCATCTAGGCCTATACACTTCTGAAAGCAGTGTGTCCATGTCTACTTCTTCCTCAAGGAATTCTGACTCTTCGAGTTACACCGTGTCCAAACGATACTTTCGCATACTTAAGAGACTTAAGTGTGTGTCTTTTCAATTTCCTTTGAATTTGGGAAACAAAAATTAATCTGAAGGGAAAAGATCAGGGCTATATAGTGGATGGGGTAAGGTTTCCCAAGGAAATTCTCACAAGACAGACCTTACTACCTTTGAAGAATCAGCAGATGTGTTGTTTATAATGAAATATTTTCTGAGGCACTTTTCCTAACCTTTTTCATAACAATGCAGTTTCTGGTTTTCTTAAAACTTCTTCATAATAAGCTTCCATGATCGATCATTTTGTGTCTTTCATAGATTACTGCTTTGCACGCCCCCCCCCCCAACAGTCATGATACCTTCTCTTCTAAGAAAAAAAAGACAACAACAAAGGATTTTTGTTGTAAATTGTATAAAGGTTTACAGTTTTCCAATAAACATTTCATACACATTTTATTTTAAATCACAGATTGAATCTCCACAAAGTAATACCACTTAACCGCTTCCTTCTTCTTTCGTGTTTCCACTCCTCCTCTCCTAACCCTGCCTGCCTTCTGAACCTGATACTTGAGCAAATGCAGCCCTTTTTTATCTCAACTGGCTGATTATTGGGAGGAATATGTAGCTCTTTAGTATAACTGTTCACCACATAGGCCTGTATATTTTCTGACTGAAAATGGAGCAGGAGAGTGAGAATTCACCTGCAGGCCTGAAGGGTAACTAAAGGCCATGGTCTCAGAAGTTACACCAGTCTCCATCCAACCAGTAAACTTGGTATTTTTCAATGATTTTGAGCCTTTCCCACATTTGTCTCCCACTGTATCCAGAGTCCTCTTATGTGATCCCTCTAAGAACAGTCAGCAGTGGTAGATGGGCACCATCTAACTTTTTCTGGTCTCAGGGTCATAGAGGCTGATGTTCACATGGTCGTTAGTCCACTGGGCAGATTATCTCCACACATCTTCATTTTTCTTCACTCTTCCTTACTTTGAACAGGGAAAGATCAATGGTTGCAATTGAGATGGCCACTCCCAAGCTTTTAAGGCCCCAGTCATTAATCACCAAAGCCAGATTTAAAGGATTGTCTTTGAGGACTTTGTCACCATAACTTTCTGAACTGACCTTTCTGCCTCGAATTACCTGGCCCAACAGATCCCTGTGGACTGCTGAAAGAACAGATAAGGCTGTCTTGGATGCTCCATGGAATCCAGGATGGCCACACTTTGTGTCTCATATTTCATACTTCAGTCAGGAGGGACCAGTCCCTGGAGAAGAATATCATGAAAGGTAAAGTGGAGGGACTGCAAAAAAGAGGCAGACCTCCAATGAGATGGAATGGCACAGTGACAGCAGCAATGAGCTCAAACGTAGCAGCAACTGTTAGGTTGGTGCAGGACGAGGCAGTGTTTTGTTCTGTTGTGCCTAGGGTCACTGTGAGTCACTACTCTCAAAGGCACCCAACAACAACATAGAGTCAGAATTGACTCTATGGCACTTAACAGGGACAACAGCACTTTCATTCTGGAAAAATGTGTATCACAAAGAAAAAACATTATCATTTAAAAAAATAGTTTACGCTTACTGATCAATTTTGTAACCATGGTACTAGCTCCATATGATGAGCACTGGACTGAAAATCACAAAGCCCACCAGCCACTCTGTGGGGGTAAGATGAGGCTTTCTGCTCCTTCAAAGATTTAAAGTCTCAGAAACTCTATAGAGGGTCACTCACTATGAGTGGGAACCAACTCATAATACTTAACACCTTTTGAAAATGTTTAGGGCACGAATGATAGTTAAGATTTTGTGTCAACTTGGCTTTGCCAGGATTTTCAATGCTTTAGCAGTTAAAATGCAGTTATCAACTCCATGATGTGATCTAATATGATGTAATCTCCCCATGATGGGATCAGATCTGATCTAATTATCCTGTGTGCTGTAAACCCTCACTTCTATGATGTTAATGAGGCCAGATGTAATCCACAGGATTAGGTTGTATCATGACTCAATCTCTTTTGAGATGTAGAGGGAGAGACAAGTGAACAGAGTTCAGAAGAACCCACTGCCACCAAAAAGGAAGAGCCAGGATGGGAGGGCATCCTTTGAATCTGGTGTCCCTGTACTGTGAAGTTTCTAGATCCAGATGCCAATCTCATGGAGAACGCCAAGGAATACTGGGCCTACAGATACTGAAAAGAGACTTCCCCAGAGTCCATGCTCTGACTTCAGATTTCTAGTGTGGCGCTCCCTGTGGGCTTATGTATCAGACTGCAAAGTCATTTGAACTGCAAGGTTGGTGGTTCAAGCTCACCAGCTGTTCCTTGGAAACCCTATACAAGGTCACTCTGGGTCACAATTGACTTAACAGCACTTAACAACAAGAAACTGTGAGAGGATACATTTCTATTTGTTAAAGTCATACACTTGTGATATTTCAATTACAACAGCACAAGATAACTAAAATAGTATGTAAGATAATATGATTATTGGATTTACAAAAGATAGATTCATTATTGGGAAATTTAGTGTATTCTAGAATATATTAGGGAACTCTGGTAGCATAGTGATTATGATGAGGCTTTCTGCTCCCATAAAGATTTACAGCCTCAGAAATCGTATACAGGGTCGCTGTGAGTTGGAACCGACTCCATGGCACACCACCACCGCCACCACTAGTATAACTTCACCACCACTAGTCTGTAGTTTGTGGTATTGTTGTGCCTAGCATGTTGGTGTGACACTACAAGCTAAGTCACAGGTATTTTAACTATCAGAAGGGTCACCATGGAGCTTCCAGACAAAGACAGACAAGAAGGAAGGGCAGGTGGACTACCTCTGAATATTTAGCCACTGAAAACCTTATGGACAGCAGCAGAATATTGTCAGGTAGAGTGCCAGAAGATGAGCCCCTAAGACTGGAAAGCACTCAAAATACAACTAAAGAATAGAATAGTTGATTAAAATGACATGAATGCAATAAAGCTTTCAGGACCTTCAGTTACTAATGGTACACAACTCAAAATGAGGAGAAACAACTGCAAATAATATGAATAATCAGAACATGGAATGTGCAAAGTAAGAATCAAGGAAAATTGGAAGTTTTCAAAAATGAAATGGAATCCTTAAAGATCAATTATCCTAGTCATTACTGAGCTGAAATTGACTGGTATTGGCCATTTTGAATCTGACAATCATATGGTTTACTATGATGGGAATCACAAGCTGAAGAGGCATGACATTGCATTCATTAGTAAAAAGAACATTTCAGGATCTAGCCTGAAGTTCCATGCTATCTGTGATAGGATAATATCTATATGCCTACAACTCAGGTATTGCTTGAACACATTTTTATGGCTGTATCATACATTAACTATAAATATATAATTTTTCCATATTTATTTATTTATTTAAAGCTCTAGAAGTAGAATTAGAGTTAAAGCATTCTTTAAAAATGATTTTGCATCTAACCCTATAGGAAGAGTTTACCTAGCTTATTCCCTCACTAGTAATAATGGAAGCAGGCTTTTTTGTTTGTTTGTTTTTAGTTTATTATAATTTTAATTTCAAAATATAATTTAATAGCCAAAATATGATCTTCAGTGTATATTCCCTGAATTTAGAGTATACCTCAAGAATAGATTTGATGCATTATATACCAATGATTGAAGACCAGAAGAGTTGTGGGATGACATCAAGAGCAAAAAGCAAAAAGTCATGAAAAAGACTGGAAAGAAAGAAAAGATCAAAACGAATGTCAGAAGAGAATCTGAAATTTGCTTTTGAACGTAGATTAGCTAAAGTGACTGGAAGAAATGATCAAGTAAAAGAATTGAATAGAAAATTTCAGTGGGCAACTCGAGAAGACACAGTAAAGTTTTATAATGAAATATGCAAAGACCTGGAGTCAAAAACCAAAAGGGAAGAACATGCTCAGTATTTCTCAAGATGAAAGAATTGAAGAAAATAATTTAAGCCTTATGTAGCAACACTGAAAGATGTCATGGCAAAATATTAGATGGTGCAGGAAGCATCAAAACAAGATGGAAGGACTACACAGACACACTGTACCAAAAGGAATTGGTTGACACTCAACCATTTTAAGAGGTAGCAAAGCATATGATTAAGAACAGATGGCATTGAGAATGCGGGACCTTATCCAGAGAAGCAGCAGCGCCAGAGATGGAGGCAGAGATGGGGGCATGGAGAGGGGTGCGGCTGAGGACTCTAGATTCATGGACTAAGAAGAGAAGGACTAAGAGCTGGTGGCCAGGAGCAGACTTGCAGAATGTACCCTTTGGAGATGGAAATGATCATATATGCCTGGGTGGGTTTTTTTTTGTTGTTGTTGTTGTTTTTTAAAAAAGCTAAAGTGGATAGAGAGAAATACTGTTAACTGATGGTACATAGAAGGGATTATAATCAATGTAATGAAACAAGGTATATGATTTGTTGAATGTAAAAGTGATGATATGCCCTGTAAACTTTCACACAATCCACAACAAAAACCTTAAATTAAAAAAAAAAAGAACAGATAGCATTGAAAGAAGTCCAAACTGCACTGAAGGCATCAACAAAAACAAGGCTGCAGGAATTGAGTTAATACCAATTGAAATGTTTCAAAACTTATGCAGAGCTGGAAGCACTCACTTACCTATGCTATGCCAAGAAATAAGGAAGATAGCGACTTAGCCAACTAATTGGAAGAGATCCAGATCTGTGCCCATTCCAAAGAAAAGTGACCCAATAGAATACGGAAAACATCAAGTAATATTAATATTGTATGCAAGTAAAACTGTGCTGAAGGCAATTTGAAATATTTGCAATCATACATTAACAGGAATCTGCCAGGAATTCAAGCAAAATTCAGAAGAGGACACAGAATGAGGGATAACATTCCTGACATCAGGTGGATGTTGACTGAAACCAGAGACTACCAGAAAGATGTTGATTTGTGCTTTATTGACTATACAAAAGCATTGGACTGTGTGGATCATGACAAACTATGGATAGCATTGCTAAATATGGCAATCCCAGAACACTTAATTGTGCCCATGAGGAATCTATACATAGACCAAAAGCAGTTGATTAAACAGAACAAGGGGATACTGAATGGTTTAAAACAAGGAAAGGTGTGTTTCAGGGTTGTATCCTTTCATCATACTTATTCAATCTTTATACTGAGAAACTGGATTATATGGCATCCAGGGTTAAAGGAAGACTCATCAACAACCTGCGTTATGCAGATAACACCACCTTGCTTGCTGAAAGTGAAAAGGACTTGCAGTACTTTCTGATGAAGATGAATGACTTACTTATTCCTAATTTCTTGGCATAGACAAGTGAGTACTTCCAGCTCTGCATAAATTTTGAAAGCTTTCAATTGGTATTTAATCAATACCTGAAGTCTTGCTTTTGTTAATGCCTTCAGTATGGCTTGAACTTCAATGTAAAGAAAATGAAACTCCTCACCACTGGACCAATGAATAACATCATGATAAATGGAGAAAAGATTGAAATTGCCAAAGATTTCATTTTACTTGGCTTCACAATCAAAATGTATGGAAGCAGCAGTTAAGAAATCAAAGGGCATAATGAATTCATCTAATCTGCCATAAAATACCTCTTTAAAATGTTAAAGAGCAAAGATGTCACTTTGAGAACCCAAAGCATAGTATTTTCAATCTCCTCATATGTGTGTGAAAGTGGTACCATGAATAAGAAAGACTAGAGAAGTATCAATTATAGCGTTGGTGAAGAATATTGAAAATACCATGGAACAAACGAATCTGTCTTGGAATTAGTACAACCAGAAAGCTCCTTATAAGCAAGGATGGTGAGACTTTATCTCTTGCCCTTTGAACATGTTGTCAGGAAGGACCAGACCTTGAAGGACATCATTTTTGGTAAAGTAGAGGGTTTATGAAAAAGAAGAAGACTCCCAAAGACATGGCTTGACACAGTGACAGCAATAATGGGTTCAAACATAACCGTAAAGATGGCACAGAACCAGGCAGTGTTTCATTCTGTTGTATATGGGTTGATACAAGTCGGAACCAACTCACTCAATGACACCTAAGAACAACAGCATAGTTTTAATAATCATTGATGATACCAGCTAAGCTTCTTGAAAGAAGACCTTCCACCATATGTTTCAATTAGGCAAGAGATATTATGTGGCTGAATCAAAATCTCCTAATATTTTTAAATGTCCCAGTAGATTTTGGTGTGCAACCAGGTTGGGAATCCGCAGTTTACATTCACAATCCCTCCTTATTTTCTCACATCTCATTTACTCCAATCCACTGAAAGATGACAATGACTTCATTTCTACATGGAAATGTTCCTGACAAAGGTAACAAATGACATTTCTATTGATAAATTGACACTTTTTAGGATGTAACTTTCAAGCTTACCAACTCTAGCATTCCAACCCCAAGAATTCTTCAATCCTTCTCTCAGTTTCCATTTTCCATGGCCTTCTAACATGATAATAACTTCTTCATTCTTTATAGTCTCTCTTCATAGTCCCCAAACCCTACTTTGTAAACTCTCCACTTATTTCATACGTCATCTGACCAGTTGAAGATGACTAGAGAAAACCACACAATCATGCTGTAAGGTTTACATTACCCAAAGAATTTGGGCTTTGCCATAGATTCCACAGATACCCTCTAAGGAAACTCTGGAATTCACGTGTCTTCCATATGGACTTCAGAGCACACCTAACTAGCCAGTTAGGTGAGGTAATGAGGTGTCTCTGGAGTAGAGGCTGACCAGGCTAGAAAGACCCAACATATTACCTCAGGATTGCCTTATGGTATAGACCAAGCTCAGAAGAGAGGGGCTTGAATTTGCATTACATAATGAGATCCTCAATGAAATCTCTGGATAGGGATACTCTAAGGAGCTCTGGTAGTGTAGTGGTTATGAATCAGGCTGTGAACCTTAAGGTCAGCAGTTTGAAACCACCTGCTGTTCAGTGGGAGAAAGATGAGGCTTTTTGTTCCCATGAAGTTTTATAGCCTCAGAAACACTGTACAGGGTCACTATGAATCAGAACCAACTCCACAGCACATCATCACCACCATAGGTTTACTGGTTGGTGAAAAACATTCATGCAAGTGAGAGAGTAGAATGTCCATTTTGGGGACCCAGAAACTCTGCAATGGGAACCCTCCCATATCTTGCCATATGTGTCTCTTCTTTTGTATCCTTTTTTTCTGCAATAAAACTGTAATTGTAAATATAGCACTTCCCATGTGTTCTGTGAATCATTCCACAGAATAACTGAATATAAGGAAGTAGTGGTAGCCAGTAGCTCAGAAGTAAGAGGCTAGGGACCATGAGCTTGTGGTTGATATACCAAAGGAGTAAGGAAAACCCCCAAACTTCCTGCCAGTAGGTCAAAAGTGAAGGAAACTTCAGGAGGCTCCCACATTTAGGACTGGGATTACTTATTTGACACTCTGAAGGACAATGTGCTTTTTAACGTGTGAGATGTAACCTAGCTCTGAATGGCTAAGGTGAGAGAAGGACTCCATGTAGCAACTGGTGTGAGAGAAGTAGAAGAGAGGAGATTTGGGGGTTTGCTGATTTTGATTATTAACTTCACACATGCTGACTCTGACTTTAAATTTATGATCACAAATACCAAGTGACCCTCATCACTGCTCTACAAACCTACTATATTTCCTCAGCCCATTCATTCTCCGACACTCTTTAGACACTTTTACCTTTTTTCTCCATTCCAACCTTCAGTAGCTCTCTGCTCTCCTCACTTTTGACTGATGAACTCTTTCATCTCCCTTATAAATTACTCATAGAAGCAGAGGGGAGAAATTCTTCATCTTTCCACCACTGATTAAACCTATCTCCCTTGTTGTTGTTGTTGTTGTTAAGTGCCATCGAGTCGGGTCCGACCCATAGCGACCCTGTACAGGGTTTCCGAGGGTGTAAATCTTTACGGGAGTAGAAA
>NW_006408846.1:2445923-2449455 GCF_000296735.1 Chrysochloris asiatica
AGGTTCGCAGCCCGATTCGTAACCACTACGCTACCAGAGCTCCTTAAGTAAACTGTAACATATACAAATGAGAGTGGTATACAATGGTACTACTACAAATAAAAACGAACAAACTACAGCTTACACACAACACACATAAATCAAAAGGCAAAATATATAGAGAAAAAAATGTCAGACAACAAAACACATACAATGCAAATATACTTGTGTAAGTTTTATTAAAAAGCAAAATTAAACTATATATATGTTGTTGTTGTTTAGTGCCATCAAATCAGTTCCAACTCACAGTGATCCTATACAGGGTTTTCAAGGAGTGGCTGGTGGGGTTGAAGTAATCAACCATGTGGTTAGCAGTCCAGTGCTTAGCCTATAGTGCCACACCAGTACTCCTAAACTAAATCTATAAGCACTGGACTGTGAATCATAGGATCCACTATTTGAACCTTGCTAGTCGCTCTGTGGGAGAAAGAGAATGCTTTCTGCTCCAGTGAAGACTTAAAGCCTTGGAAATCCTATACAGGGTCTCTAAGAGTAAGACCCAACTTGACAGCATTTAACAACAACAACACACATACATGTGTATATATTCATATTTCTATATTTAACCAAATCCCACTGCCATCAGTCAGTTCCAACTCATAGTGATCCTGACCCTCTATAGGGCTTCTGAGATTGTTAATCTTTGGGAATCGAGAGTCTCATCTTTCTCCCATGGAGTGACTGGTACAGAAAGCATCAAAAGAAGATGAAAAGAATATAGCGTCACTGTACCAAAAATAAATGGTTAATATTCAACCATTTCAAGAGGTAGCATATGATCAAGAGTCAGTGATACTGAAGGAAGAAGTCCAAGGTGCACTGCAGGCATTGGAAAAGAACAAGATACTGGGAATTGATGGACTACAAAAAAAAAAAAAAATTCTTTCAACAAATTGTTGCTGCATTGGAGGCACTCACTTGTGTATGCCAGAATCAGAGATTCTGATTCTAAAATTTGGAAAACGGCTACCTGGCTGACTTATCTGGAAGAGATCCATATTTGTGCCCATGCCAAAGAAAGGTGAATCAATGGAATGCAAAAATCATCAGAAAATATCATTAATATTGCATGCAAGGAAAATTTTGCTAAAGGTAATACACAAATAGCTGCAACCATACACTGACAGAGAACTTCCAGAGGACATGGAATGAGGGATATCACTGCTGACATCAGGTAGATCTTGGCTGAAAGTAGAGAATACCAGAAAGATGTTTACCTGTGCTTTATTGATTACGCAAAGCCTTTCGATTGTGTGGATCATGACAAGCCATGGACAACATTGTGGAGAATGAGAATTCTGGAACACTTGATTGTGCTGATGAGAAATCTATACATAACTGTGCTCATGAAGGAACTACACATAAGAGGCAGTTGTTTGAACAGAACACGGGAACACCAAATGGTTCAAAATTAGGTGTGCGCCATGGTTGTAGTCTTTCACCATACATATTCAATCTGTATGCTGAGCAAATATTCTGAGAAGCTGTATTATATGAAGAAAAATGTGGCATAAAGATTGGAGGAAGATTCATTCCTAACCTGGGATATGCAGATAATACAACCTTGCTTGTTGAAAGCAAAGAATACTTAAAATTCTTACTGATGAATATCAAAGACCACAGCCTTCAGTATGGGTTGCACCTCAATGTAAAGAAAGCAAAAATCCTCACCACTGGACCAATAAACAACATCCATATAAGTAGAGAAAAGAGTGATGCTGTCAAAGGCTTCATTTTGTTTGAATCAACCATCAGTGCTCATGGAAACAGCAGTCAAGAAATCAAATGACATACTGCATTAAGCATATGTCATTAAGAGGGAGAAAAGATGTCAGTTTGAGGACTAAGGTGCTCCTGAACCAAGCCATGGTATTTTCAATAACTTCATATGCACATGAATGGTGGACAGTGAATATGGAAGACTGTAGGAGAACTGATGCATTTGAGTTATGGTGTTAGAGGAGAATATTGAAAGTACCATGGACTGCCAAAATAACAAACAAGTCTGTGTTGGAAGGAGTACAGGCAGAACGCTCCTTGGAAGCCAGGATGGCCGGACTTTGGACATATTATCAGGAGGGACTGGTCTCAGGAGAAGGATATCATGTTTGGTAAAGTGGAGGGTCGGAGATAAAGAGGAAAACCTCCAATAAGATGCATTGGCACAGTGGCAGCAATAAAGGGCTCAAAGGCATCGACAACTGTGAAGTTAGAGCAGGACCAGACAATGTTGTGTTCTGTAATGCATAGGGTCACTATGAGTCTGTACCGACTCGATGGCACCTAACAACAGCACTGAAGATGGAGGATCAGTGAAAAAGAGGAAGACCCACAACACACTGGCAGCAACAATGGGCTCAAGGAGACAACAATAGTGTGGGTGGTCCAGGACCAGACAGTGTTTCCCTCTATTATGCATTGGATCACTATGAGTCAGAACCAAGTTAATTACATTTACCAACGACAGTTGGGATCAAATTGACAATAGTAACTCAAAAGGTTAGATAGGTACCATAGAGAACAGTGAATTTATGTTAATGAGGAAAGAATAAATCAGAAAAAGAGGGAGAGAATGAATGATCAACTCAGAGTGTAATCAGTATTGTTAAATTGTATTTAGAAACTTGAACTTTAAGTGTTGCTGTGTGTATTCTCAACTATAACAAAATAAAATGAAATGAAATATATTCTTTTTAAAAGAAAGGAAAGAAAAAAATCATTGGTTCAGGAGCATCTTCATCTAGTGACATTTTTGCTTTTTGAAACTTTAAGAAGGTCCTTTGCAACAGATTCGCCCAATGTTGATCCAAGTAGAGTATAATCATTGACTAAAATGGATGCCTTAAGTACAGTGTAGCAAAAATGAATGGAAATTATGATGTTAAAAAGGCCAAACAAAGATTTCAAAGGGTGACCTGAAAGATAGGGAAAAGAATTGTGATAATTAAGGTTTTATGTCAGTTTAATTGAGTAGGGATTCTCAGTGGTTTAGCAGTTTAGACTAGTAATCCCTCATGATGAGATCTAATGTAATACAATCTCCATGATAGGATCTGCTATGATCAGATAATCACAGGAAGTTTTCTTGGGGGGGTGTCCTGCTTCCAATAGATTGGATCCTTGAACAAAGTTTGCTTGCTTTTTGCTGGGTCTGGAGCCTGTATCTGACTCATCTAACCTACTGTCCTTTGGACACAAGGCAGTGACCTGCCATATTGTCCCCACTTCCCCTCTCTCTCTGTGTCTCTCTCAAATCCACAATGCCACCAGTGCACCTTTCAGACGAGATTGTTGTTGTCATTAAGTGCCATCAGTATCCAATCATAGCAATCAATATAGGACTTCCGAGGAGCAGCTGCTATTAAATGTTGTTGTTGTTGTCAGGTGCCATCGAGTCTGAAACGACTCATAGCGACCCCATGCACAGCAGAACGAAACAATGTCCGATCCTGGGCCAACCTCACTACCGCTGCCACACTTGAGTCCATCAATG
>NW_006408846.1:2454435-2467045 GCF_000296735.1 Chrysochloris asiatica
AGATATATATATAGGTTCTGTTATGAACAGCCAATCAATTGTGGAGATGCTTCTATATATATATATAGAGAGAGAGAGAGAGAGAGGGAGGGATTCACTGACTTTGCTTCTTCATAGATTCCAGCCTAAGACACTTGGTAACGGGATTGGTTCTAGAGAAGCAAAATTCTAAGGATGAGTTTTCTAAGTTGCTTTTCAAGTGTGACTAATTGTAATAGCACTGATAACTATGCTTCTATTAGTAAAGAGGGTGACAAGCAAGATACTGGGTGAACTTGTTTTTGATACTCTGCTTTAAAGCAATATGGTCAGGATGAGAACTATAGGGAAGTATAGTGAAGCTGATTGGTTGGTCTTACTGACAATATACCAAGTGGTAAAGGAAAGAGACTTTGGAATCAGCTCAAGTAATTCATAAAAGACCTCAAAGTTTCCATTTGTACCCTGAGAGAAAAGGACTTATTTCTTGTAGTAACAAAGTTGATATTGCCAAAACCCAAATCTAGAGTCTTGATGGTGGTGATGGTAGGCTGTTGAGTCAGTTCTGACTCATAGCCACCCTCTGTAGGGTTTCCGAGGCTGTAAATCTTTTCAGGAGTAGGAAGCCTCACCTTTCTCCCATGGAGGAGTTGGTAGATTCAAATTGCTGACCTTTAGGCTAGAAGCCCAATGTGTAACCACTACACTGCCAGGGCAGTAATGGGCAATATCAGCTCTAGTAACAGCCAAAGTTGCCAAAAACCAAATCCAGAGTCTTAGAGTGGCTGAATAGCAATGCAAACTGAGTTTTCAATCTCAAATAGCATCTGATGTTGACGTGAGAGTATCCTTTACAGAATTCTAAGGCACGTTTGGTATTTCAACTTGATGTAATATAGGCCACCGTGCAAAACATGCTGCAGTAAAGCAGTCTATTAGATCCTCTCCTAACCTCTAAAGCTGGAACACTAAATGAAGACCCTGTGCTTAGTGGGGCCTTATCAATAAACTCAGACTGATCCAACCTTTTGTCCCTTGGATTATGATCCCACGCTCTTAATAGCCATTCCCACATATATTTTCCTGATTTCTGTTTGTACATATTAGAAAAATCAAGCAGTTCTGTTGGAGTATGCATTTCCCTGGGTCACAATTTATACTTTACTTTTTAAAAGTAATTATTGGTGCAGGTGTTTCCTGAGAACTTTCAGCAATGTCTTAAATTTCTCAGATGCTTCTCCAGAAAATATCTTAAGCATTATCTCTGCAGGCACAGTTGGGTTAATCCCATTAAGTGTGGGCAAAGGGGATAATGATTTTACTGATATTGGATTAGCAGATAATAAAGGTGATTATTTGAATTTGCTGGCCCAATGTCTCCTAAGTTTTAGAATCCCATTTCTTCCCAATCAATACCCTAACTTTAACATCAGATACCCAAACATGGAGTGCCCAAGATGGCACACCTTTTACCATAATAGTGAAGAACAAATTTGCAGTGTCCTTAAAGACTGCTATTTTATGCAAACCAGATTTGACAGTAGGAACTGCCCTAATTGACTTAAAACATGTAATTATGATGAGGCTGATTGGGCCTGGTGGTTGTTGTTGTTATGTGCTGTGGAGTCAGTTCCAACACATAGTGACACTGTAGAGAGTTTCCGAGGCTATAAGTCTTTACGGGAGCAGAAAGTCTCATCTTTCACCCGCAGAACAGCTGGTAGTTTCGAACTGCTGACCGTGAGGTTAGCAGCCCGATTCGTAACTACTATGCTACTAGACCTCCTTGGGCCATAGTAGGGGCCAAATGGCAGCCTTTAACTGACCAAGACAAAGTGGACTTGGTTATCATAATGGACAGTAGATTCAAAGTAAATTCTTAGTAGAGACTGAATGCGATTTGAACAATTCATTATGAACTGGTTGTTGTCAGACCCACAGAGTCAATCATAAGGTTAGACATGCACAGCATCACTCCATCATTAAATGGAAGTGGTATATACGAGGTCAGGCTTCAGCAGGACCTGAAGGCATAAGTAACCTGCATAAAGAAGTGGCCCAAATGCCAACCCCTGTCACATTAACCTCCCTCTCCCAGCCTGCACCTTTGGCCTCATGGGGAGTTCTTTATGATCTGTTGACGGAGGAAGAGAAAACTCATGCTTGGTTTAAGATGGTTCTGCTGAAGCCTAACCTCGTGTATATATATATCTGCAGGTACCACTAGAAAGTGGACAGGAGCAGCACTGCAGCCCAGTGGGGAAGGGAAATCCTCTCAGTGGGCTCAACTTTTGAGCAGTATACCTGATTTTTCATTTTTGGAAAAAAAAATGGTCAGATTTGTGGGATCTGGCCAATAGTTTGACTGCATGGTCAGGAACTTGACAGGAACATGATTGGAATATTCATAACAAGGAAGTGTGGGGGAAAGTTATGCAGACAGGCCTCTGACTAGGCTAAAAAGTGAATTATTTGTGTGTCTCATGTGATTGATTATCTACTGAAGTAGAGGAAGATTTTGATCATCAAGTGGACAGAATGACAAATTCTGTGGAAAGTGATCACCCTTTTTTTCCCCAGATATTCCTAATCATTTTCTTGATAGAACCTGTGTATAGAGCAATTCTCTTGCTTCACCAGAGAAGCAACCTAAGACATATACTAAGTACAGAGATTGTTGGGTCATATGGTATTTCTAGTTCCAAATTCTTGAGAAAGTGTCATACTATTTTCCACAGTGGTTGTACCATTTTACAGTCCTACAAGCAATATAGGAGGGTCCCAGATTTTCCATAGATTTGCCAGCATTTGTTTTTTCTGATTTGTGAAGTTTGCTCTTGATGCTGGGATAAGATGATAATCACACTGTTGGTTTGATTTGCATCTGTTGAAGAGCATCTGTTGATTTGCATCTGTTGAGGAATAAGGTTTGCCTGACCCAAGCCATGGTATTTTCAATAACGGCATAAGGATGCGAAAGCTGTACAGTGTATAAGGAAGATCGTAGAAGAATTGGTGCCTTTGAATTGTGGTGTTGGAGGAGAATACTAAAAGTGCCATGGACTGCCAAAAGAACCAATAGATCTGTTTTGGAAGAAGTACAGCCAGAGTGCTCCTTGGAGGCCAAGATGGCTAAACTTCATCTCTCATACTTAGGACATATTGTCAGGAGGGAACAGTCGCTGGAGAAGGATGTCATGCTGGGTAAGATGGAGGGTCAGAGAAAAAGAGGAAGACCCCCAATGAGATGGATCAGCCAGGTGGCATCATTGATGGCGTCAAGTGCGACAGCAGTAGTGAGGTTGGCCCAGGATCGGACATTGTTTCGTTCTGCTGTGCATGGGGTCACTATGAGTCAGTTCCGACTCGATGGCACCTGACAACAACAACAATGAATAATGGCTCTGTAGGATAAGCACTGGATTGCTAACTGAAAGGTCAGCGGTTGAAACTCACTAGCCACTCCTTGGAAACCCAATACAGGGTCACTATGAGTCGGAACCAACCAGATAGCACTTAACAACAACAGTAACAATGAATGATAGAATCCTGGTGTGACACTGTAGGATAAGCACTATGCTGCTAACTGCAAGGTCAATGATTCAAACCCACCAGCTGCTCTTTGAAAACCCTATACTGAATTGCTAGGAGTCAGCACTGACTTGATGGCACTTAACAACAATAGCTAATGATGGTGAGCATTTCTTCGTATGATAGCTGGCCATTTTAAAAGCCCAGGACTATGGAAGCAGGGAAATGATCAAGATTGGGTTACATACTCAAATGCAGATTAGAAAAATTTGTAGGATTGGTTTTAGTCAGGGGTATGACTCATGATCGTGTGGCCTTCAAATTCCAAGTTCTATTAAGACACTCCCAAGTAACTTTTCTGAAGGCAAAATTGCCCCTTTAGGGAATGGCTTTGTTGTTAAGTACTCCAGAGTTAGCTGCAACTCAGTGATCCTGTATAGAGTTTCCAAGGAGTGTGGTTGGTGAATTTGAACCCCGACCTTGCAATTCAAACTGACCTTGCAGCTAGGAGGGTTTTTTTTTATCTACTTTCAGATACGCCCTGACTAGGGGCAAGCTTCTGCTACATTGATGGTTAATGGTCAGAACTCAAATAGAAGCTGAATTTATGTCAAGATTGAAAATAGAGTTAGAGCTCTCACTGTAAACCCCAACCTTTAGCAAACCAATGTTTAGAATTAAGTTCTAATCCGGTAGGCATATAATCTGCTACAATTTGTTGTGTTTTTTCTAATTTTTCCTAAATTCCTAAGCAGCAGGAATTAATGCCCAGTACCACCCAAGTCATGGTGTGATGTTATAATCTAAGCCCTGGGCTGGTTCCAGCCAATCATCTGCTCCTCTGAAATCCGATAGAGGGTCTCTGAGTCAGAACTGACTTGAAGGCATTTAACAGCAACAACAGCCACCCTAGGGCATATAAATCAGACAGACTTCTAAGTGCCTACCTACCTAGGAATATTTTTTTTTAATTTAACAGTTGAGGTGGGAAGTCAAATGACTGCAGGAAGTTAATCAAACCATGAAAGAGGGGGAAATGCTCATTGCAGTCCATTCTAACTATACCAACCCTATAGGACAGAATAGAACTGCCTCATAGGATTTTCAACGCTGTTCTTTTTTGTTGTTGTTTTTGTTTTTAAAGCAGTAATCGTTACGGAATCAGAGAGGCTGGTGGGTTCAGACCACCACTCTTCGGTCAGCATTCAAGTGTTTAACCATTTGTGCCATCCAGACTGCTTCTGAACCCTACACACTTAGGATATTTCCAAGAATGGAGAACCTTTGTGCAGCAACAGGTATGTAGGAACAAGAATCTGGTGGGTGGTAAAGTGAAAAGGGGATTTGGGGTGGCACAAATGATTGTTTAACTAGTAGCCATAAAGGTGGGTGATTTGAACCCACCCAGGGATGCCTAGAAAGACAAGTCTGGTAAACTGGTTCCACAAATGTTTGGGAAAGTTCTGCTCTGTATACATTGAGAAAAACATGAGTTGGTTCTCTTGAAGACAAGTAACACCAGTAAAGTGGGAAGGACTGTAGTCTGCCCAGTTTGCTGGAGCTGGACCTGGAATTTTGATTTGCTTTTCCCTATTTCATACTTCCTTTTAGGTTATTGTGATTCTGAAAAGTTTTCCCAGATGCCTAAAAAGAATGGTACCTCCGAAAAGAATGAAATTAACAACAGAAGAGCAACGCCGTCTGGGAAAACGAGGCGGCGCCGAGTCAGCAAGCCACTCCTGGACACAATGTGGGCCCATTTTAGGAAGACCAGGAAGATTAATGATAAGCAGGCGCAAACGTTGGCGGGAATCCTAGACCTGACAACAGATCAGGTAAGCCCCTCCAGCCCTGCACAAGATAAGTATATTGGTCACACTATAGAACCTATAATGATTAGTTTTAAATTCATCTCTCCCAACTGCCATGGAAATTGCGGGGCCAACAGAGACTACTCAGTGGTACCTACCCCCAAGCGACACTCAGAGCTCCTTCCATACCTTAGATACTTACGTCATCAAGTTGATCCTTACTGACAGGGACCCGACTTAGGGTTTCTGGGGTGTTAAAACTTTACGGAGCAGAAAGTCTCCTTTTCTCTCAAGGAGCAGCTCGTGGATTCAAACTGCTGACCTTGTGGTTAGCAGTCTAACTCTTAACCCACTATGCCAGCAGGGCTCCTGTCCTTTAGATAAGTCTTCTGCGTATCATTCCTGGTGCTCGGATTTACTCTTAATTTGGCACCATAGTCATTTGTTTGCTTTGATCTTGGTTGTGAGTTGGATCTAACTGATAGTGACACTGTATAAGGTTTCTGTGGCACTGTAGGATAAGCACTGGACTGTGAACCAAAAGGTCAGCGGATCAAACCCACAAGGTACTCTTTGGAAATCCAGTATAGGGTTGCTAATGAGTCGGAATCAGCACTTAACAACAATAGCAAATTTTTTCCAGAGTAGGAAGCCTCATCTATCTTCCAAGGAGCAGCTAGTGGACTCCAACCAAAAACCTTGTGGCTAGAAATCCAGTGCTTATCTTATAGAGCTGTCCTTTGATCATCATAATGTAAAATAAACAAGACAAATTTAGGACGGGAGGAGTTCTATTCAGAAAGAAAAGCGGGAAAGAGAAAGGGACTATAATTGTTGTTGTTAAGTACCATGGAGTCGGTTCCGACTCATAGTGACCCTGTACATGGTTTCCGAGGCTGTAAATTTTTATGGGAGCAGACCGCCTCATCTATCTCCTGCAGAACCACTGGTAGTTTTGAACTGCCAACCTTGAGGTTAGTAACCCGATTCATAACCACTACACTAGCAGAGCTCTTTAGGGACTATAGTGGTTGAGGACTACAACAGAGAGATGATGATCTGTAGTGAAATTTCATATCTTGGATATAATGTAACCTATGTGAAATTTTATTCTTATATTTTATTTTTAAAGGGAAGCCTTTAAAAAAGGAGGGTATGTTGATTCAGGCTGGGAGTAGGCTAAACAAATTTCAGGGTCTTGGCGTAAGGAGAGAAGTTTAACCAAAGTTTGATTAACAAGCATTTTCTGTCTGATTCATCAGTGAGAACATGTAATCCAGTCATTTATTGAGGCAAGAAATGTGAATTTGGAGGGTCTGTGTCTGACCTTGTCATAGGTAAACAAGGAGGCAGTATTTATACTGTTTTTTTAACCTGTTGCCTGTCTTGTCAATTGTTATTTATGGAGACCCCATGAGTGTGAGAGTACAACTATGCCTTTTAGAGTTTTTTTTTTAATGTCTTATTGTGAACTATGTGATAGTTTACACGGGAGAACATTAGTTTTACATTCATCCTATTGTATATCATTTCATTGCCATAGTTCATAGTTATAATCCCCTCTATGCATCATCAACCAACCAAAGGGTTGGTTACCCTGCAAGCCTGCTCCCCGGTCCTCAGCACACAGCTCCTCTCCCTCTCTGGGTCTAAAGTCCCCAGCCGCTCCATCTCTTCATGTCATCGTCTCTGCCTCCATCTCAGGCGTCACTGCTTCTCTGGGTAGGGTTCCACTCTCTGCTCTTCTCCCTTGATGGTCCCAGGGACCTCCGTTCCTAGACTGCAAAGTTAATCACTTCCCTCCTTTTGCTACAAAACGTCTACCTTTACATTTCCAACCCTCACAATCAGTCCTGATAACAATTATTCACTATTATATCACAAAAAGACCTATATGCATCTGCTTTCATCAGCTCTACCCAAACATATTGGATACTACTCAGTGGAGATTCTGCCTTCCTCTGCACCCTCTGAATCTAGGTTCCCTCTTGAAAGCTTTCAAGCCAGTCACATCTTGCCTTTGTAGCCTCCTACTTTGGGTAGCCAATGTCCAAGTTGCCCATCCCTGTCTACTCTGTGTATGGAGGGGGTGGGAATGAACCTTGCTGTAAGGATTTGTTCCCTATTTTGAGCTACTGCATCCATGGGTGTAGGTCAAGTTCATCAAATTGTATCAGATAACTCTTTTTTTCCCTCTTCTTTCTTCTTCTGGTTGAGCTCCTAGTGATCATCTAGTCATTGAAGCCAGTTCAAGTGGGTATTATCTGCAAGTGTGAGTGTTCTTGTACATATGCCCTCTATTCTTATCAGCTGGATGCTTCACTCTCCACTCTAGTTCTTTGTAGCTATGTCACTGACTGGGCCCAAGAGTCCCCAGGTCTTGCCACACTGCTGGCCAACCAGATCTCCACCCAGATTCACAGAAGTCTATTGAACGCTGTAGGGCTTAGCTTGCAGCTTCATTGCTGTTTTTCTCTCACTTCCCTTTATCGGTGATGAACGTGGTCACCAATCAGAGTGTGTATTCCCATTGAGTCTTAGTCTTGGAAGAGGGTTTGCTCTGAGGGAACCCCACTACTTGCCTTAATATTTGCACCACCCAGAGACATATTTGTGGTTAAGTGCCCTTGAGTTGGTTCCAACACTTAGCTACCCTTCCTTCATAGTATTTCCTAAGAGCAGCTGGTGGGTTTGAACTACAAACCTTGTGATTTACAGTCCAGTGCTGAACCAACAGCACCAAGCCAAAAGTCTAACATTAATTAAATCCTTTTTCTTCAGGTCAGAATCTGGTTCCACAAGAAGCGGTTTCAATACAAAAGCTGGGCTAAGAAACAGAAGAAATCAACAAGAGATGCACAAGTAAGAATAAAAAGAAACAGGTATGGGCAGGTAGAGAGCAGGGAGGAAAAAATCTGTACAAACTCAACAGTTGATCTAACTCTTGTTTGAAAAACACAGCTATCCAGACTGTTGAGTGAAGTGGTCTTTTGCTATGTTAGGTGTTGTAGGTGCCAACCCACAGTGTCCACGTGTCTGCCCAGTGCCATGCCATCCTCACAATTGTGGCTACACCTGAGCCCCATTGTTGCTGCCACTGTGCCAAACCATCTCTTGGGGGGGGGGGTTCCCTTATTCACTGTCCCTCCTCTTTACCAAGCATGATGTCCTTCTCCAGGTACTGGTCTCTCCTGATAATATATCCAAAGTATAAGAGACAAAGTCTGGCCATCCTGGCTTCCAAGGAACATTCTGGTTATACTACTTCCAACACAGTTTTGTTTTTTTGGCACTTCATGGTAACTTTAATATTCTTCTCCAATGCCATAACTCAAATCTATCAATTCTTCTATAGTCTTCCTTATTTATCATTGAACTTACAAATGCAAATGTGGTTACTGAAAATACCATGGCTTTGTTTAGGACAGTGTTGTGTAATGAAAATAGTAAGAGAGGAATATTCTAAAGAGGGAGAAACAAACTGTATCAAGTACCTTCGGGCTTAACAAAATACTATTTGACATAAAAAGGTCACAATGAAAGCTTTGGCAGGCACTGTCATACATGATATAATGAAGAGAAATGAAAGAAATTTCATTTCAAGTGCATTTCTTTATAAGAAAAGTAAGACAAAGCAAAGATAAATAAGTAAAACTTCAGAACTAGGAAACTTTCTCCCACTTTTGGTAAGGAGATCCTATCTCCAGCATAGAGATGCTAAAACAAATGGAAGAAATAAGGTAAAAGCTGAACAGAAAATTTCAAAGGGCAGCTCAAGAAGACAAAGTTAAATATTATAATGAAATGTGCAAAGACCCGGAGTTAGAAAACAGAAAAGAAAATACCCTCAGCATTTCTAGAGCTGAAAGAATGGAGGAAAAAAAATCCAAGCTTTGACTTTCAATGCTGAAGGATTCTTTGGACAAAATATTGAATAATGCAGAAAGCATCAGAAGATGGAAGGAATACACAGAGTAACTGCACCCAAAATAAATGATTGCTGTTCAGCCATTTTAAGAGATAGCATATGATCAAGAGCCATATGATCTAGATGTACAATGTTCAGAGAAGGCGTTGGCAATTGATAGAATACAAATGGAAATATTCCAACAAACATGGCAGCACTGGAGACTCTTACTCATCTATGCAAAGACATTTGAAGACAGCTACCGAAATGCTCCTTAGACGTCAAAATAGCCAGACTTTGTCTCTTATACTTCAGACATATTATCAGGAGGGTCCAGTTCTTGGAGAAGGACATCATGCTTGGTAAAGAGGAGGGATAGCAAAAAGAGATCCCCAATGAGATGGATTGACACCGTAGCATCAGCAATAGGCTCTTAAAACAATCATTGCAACCCCTTCCATGCACCATCACCTAACAGTCATTGCCTCTGAAGAGTCTTTATCTCTTGCACTCACTGTCATCTTTCCTGTGCCAACCTTTCTCATTATATATCGTCTTCCTCATTACTAAAGTTACCATGTCTCTACCTTCCACCTAGTGAATAATTAATTCCTGGTAACCAACATAGTATGTTTCTTTTAACAAGAAAGTCTTTTCTTAATTTTTTAAAACTGTGGTCTCATATTTGTCTTTTTGTGATTGAATAATTTCGTTTATGGAGTCCTAGTGTGGTGCTGTAGGATCAGTTTGAACCACAAGGTCGGTGGTTCAAACTCAGCAGCTGCTCCTCGAAAACTCTATACAGAGTCGCTATGAGTATTCGAAAGGAACTTTGGTAGCGTAGTGGTTATGAATCAGGCTGCTAGCCTCAGGGTCAGCAGTTCGAAACTACCAGCTGTTCCATGGGCGAAAGTTGAGGCTTTCTGCTCCCGTAAAGATTTACAGCCTCAGAAACCCTGTACAGGGTCGCTATGAGTTGGAACCTTCTCCACGGCACATCACCACCACCACTACCATGAGTCAGAACCAAGGACTCGACAGCACTCAACAACAACAATTTCACTCAGCATAATGTCTTCCAATACTACATCTTTACCTGGGAAACAGTTGGTTTGTTCAAACTCCCAATATTTCGCTTAGCAGGGAAGCCCCTAACCACTGACTTGTCAGGACATTTTCCTTATGTATGAGTTGCTGTTGTTGTGTGCCAGTTTGAATCATAGCTTTCTGCCAGCAGCTGGTGAGTCTAAACTGCTGACCTTGGGGTTTGCAGTCCTGTGCTATGAACTAGGTACTATTATTATTGCATTGGGTTTGCCATTGTCTCATGGGATAGCTATAATTCAGAAACAAAATGGTGGCAAATGTTTTTTTATTGTTTATCCCATTTTGTAGGTGGAGAACTGAGATGCAGAAATTTAAGTATTGTTGAAGCAATAAACATTTTCTTTTCTTACTCCTAGGAGGAGGACCAGCATCAAGAACATGCACAACAATGCCAGCTTCAAGAGACAGATAAGCAAGCCAGCCCGTGGAATGTAGTTGCTGATACTGTCATCTGGATGAAAGACTCGCTGATAAATATCCTCATTAGACTTATAAGAAGCTTTCATAAATGGTACAGCAGCTGAAGATTTCATTTTATTAGCTTGAATTGAAATTTTGTAGCTATGAATCCCAAATGCTGGTGGGCTGTCTAAAGTACCAAAAATTCATTTCATTTAATGATAGAAATAAATGTTCCCCTTCCCCTCAAAAAATGATCATCTAAACTTGACCATTATTTCAAGTTTATCTACTCATATTTACATCATTCTGTCTTATATGTGTCATCTGGAAAAGTGAGAACAGCTGGCCAAGTGCCCCACATCTTCCTTTCTACTTCTTGCTCATTATTTAATACACTTATTTTTCTTTTTGATTCCTTCTGTGAAACCCCAAACTTATAATAAGATGGCTCTTTTTCTCCACTGGCATCCATTTCATCTATAGTCTTCAGGCCACCTATTCCTCTTTTCTGTGCAGTTGGCACATTATTCAATCTTGCTCCAAAGAGGTTTAAACTCCTCTATTTCCTTAACTCTAAATATATGCAATTACCAACAACCTAAAACAACAAAAAAAAGCATGCTTTGAATCTGCAACTACCACCTTCTTTCCATCCTTTCTCAAAGAGAACTTTTCAAATATTTTTTGAAATTTTCGTCGAGGCGGCGCGGACCCGACATCGAATGTCAACAAGCAAGCATCCTCTCTGCGGTGCTATACCCACCTAGCTGTGCGCATCTGGACAGCAGCAAGGCTTCCATCTTCAGCGGTCGAGCCCGGGCACTCCTGGCCTACCTGCGTCCTTGATTCTGCGGGACTGGGCAGCCACGGCGGCCGGCCTGGCTTGGAGGAGTTGCATGTGTCGGTGCGACCTGGTGTTTATCTTCGTGGACCTGGGCTCTGGGCTGAGCCCAACAGGTACTACCCGTCCTTGTGAGAGTCCTGCCAGAAGCCCGCCAGCCTGGACATCTGGCACTTCAAGTTTGTTATTCTGACTTTGGAGTCCTGATGTGGCACTATTGGTTAATACGAGGGACTGCAGAGTCGGTTTGGACCGCAAGGTCAACAGTTCAAACTCACCAGTAGCTCCTTGGAAGCCCTATACAGGGTCACTGTGGGTCGGAACCTACTCGAGGGCAGTTAACAACAACATTCTGACTTTAATCTTGGGCAGTGCTTCCGTAATCCTTGTGGGTTTGATTTCTATCTGCGTTGGCTCTTGAAAGCACTTCTACATTCCCCGTTGTTAACCACGCTTTTCACAGCAGCTGTTTTACAGGTCTGCAGTCTAAATTCACTGAAACTGTGAGCTTGAAAATCTACCTTGCATTCAATTGGCGTAATGGTCTGGTCTTGGGTTCAACTATATTTTCCTTTCGGATGTCATCCTTCATTGTCCTAACCCTAGGACTATTAGAATTAGAACTAATAAGTTCGAATTAAAATAATAACTAGTCATCCAAAGAAAGGATTACATCTGCATCTTTCCTAGCACCTTTTTCTAAAACACTTGTGGAATATCAAACCATTTTTCTCAGTTGATTTAATATCTTTTGCCTTTTGGCTGTCAACATCATAAACAGTTTTAACATCCATTTTAGGGACCTGAACAAATTAAAAGAGCTGGTTAGATACAGGCATATGCTGCAAATTTTCAGTATGTTCATGTCATTTGTCTTAACAAGTAAAGGGTCTATAAGAGTCCAGGTGTGGCGCTATGGGATAATGCACTGCACTGCTACTTGGTTTGAATTTCACGTTCGGCATTTCAAACTCACCAGTAGCTCCTTGGAAATCCTATACAGGGTCCCTATGAATCAGAAGTGACTATATG
>NW_006408846.1:2468740-2495716 GCF_000296735.1 Chrysochloris asiatica
CTTTGAACCATAAGGTTGGCAGTTCAAATTCACCAGGTGTTGTGCCTTGAAAGCCCTACACAGGGTAGCTATGAGTCGGAACTGACTCTACTGTGCTTAACAACAACAAGAAGGAGAGAGTGCAATGTGTCATACCAACATCATAGCTTGAGACTTAACCAGGTTTTCATTCTCTGACAATATGACAAGCTGGGAAGTGACTAACATGTTACAGACTAAGGCTAATTCACTGGAAAATGAATTTTTTATGACTTTTTCTGTTCCCTGCTGTATTAACATTTGGAAGTATTTCATTCTGAACAAGCTAAATTCACAATGAAAACTTGACTATCTAAAATACTGGTTTGTCTATGTGAATAAACACAAGTGATTATTCACCAATATTAATATTATGTCTTTGCAGCTTTAGCTTGTCTGATGTTTCCTTATGTGCACAATTGTTAACCAGAATCACATTGTTTATCTTATAGCTGTGTGTGTGTGTACCTATAGGTGCATATATACACATAATAGCATAAAGTACATAGTAAGGCTAGTTATCTGAATTTCTTGCACAACTAATTAGCTTTTATGTAAGCTCAGTGTGCAAATCTTAAAGGCAAATCTTAAATGAAGCATGTCTTGTCTATTTCATCAATCCTCAGGACACCCTATAGTCTCCTGGAAACTGAAGCTGAGTGAGATCTGCCTAATTAATGTCTTTACTATAAAAAATGTTTGTTTTGCTCTTGAATGAGAATTAAGTGAATTACTTTTTATATCCTATCTCTGTAAAACAATTTTTTGCAGTCTATTTGGTTTCTAAGCTGTTTGAGTTTACAGCCCTGCTTTTCTTGTCACTCTGGTTGATTTCACATCTTCCAATACTAGCTACAGAGTCCTGGTGTGGTGCTGTGGGTTAATGTGCTGGACTGCAAAGTTGGTTTGAACTGCAAGATTGGTGGTTCAAGCTCATCAGTCACTCCTCGGAAATCCTATACAGAATCGTTATGAGTCGGAACCGATTTGACGGTACTTAACAAACAATACCAGCCATATCCTCTGACTCATAGCGACCCGTGCACAACAAAATGATACACTGCCTGGTCCTGTACCATTCTCACAATTGTTGTTCTATTTGAACTCATTAAAACTGAAGCAATCTATCTCATTGGGGTTCTTCCTCTTTTTTGCTTTATCAAGCATAATATACTTCTCCATGGACTGGTCCCTCCTGACAACATATCCAAAGTTAAAGAAACAAAGTCTAGTCATCCTCTCTTCTAAAGGAACCTTCTGGCTGTCCTTCCAAGAAAGATGTGCTTATTCTTCTGGCACTCCATGATACTTTCAATACTCCTCTCCAACACCAGAACTCAAATGCACCAGTTCTACTATAGTCTTTCTTATTTATTGTCCAACTTTCACATGCATATGAGGCCATTGAAAATACCATGGTTTGGGTCAGGTTCACCTTAGTCCTCAGAGTGGCATCTTTGTTCTTTGACACTTTAAAGAGGTCTTGTGCAAAAGATTTGCCTAATACATAAGTCTTTTGATTAATTGACTGATGTTTCCATGAGCATTGATTGTGGATCTAAGCAAAATGAAGTCTTGGATACCTTCAAACTTTCTCCATTTATCATGATGTTATTTATTAGTCTACTTGCGAGAATTTTAGTTTTCTTTACATTGAGGTGCAATCCATCCTGAAAACTGTATTCCTTGATCTTCATCAGTAAGTATTTTAAATCCTCTTCATTTCCAGCAAGCAAGGTTGTATCGTCTGTATAGCACAGATTGTTAATAAGTCTTTCTAAAATTCTGATGCCACATTTTTCTTCATTTAATCCAGTTTCTCAGATTATTTGCTCAGCATATAGATTGAATAAGTATAGTGCAAGAATACAACCTGGCACATACATTTACTGATTTAAATCATTCAGTATATCTTTATTCTGTTCTAACAACTACCTCTTTGTCCATGCACAGGTTCCTCATGAATACAATTAAGCATTCTGAAATATTCATTCTTTGCAATGTTATCCTTAGCTTGTCATGATACACACAGTCAAAAGCCTTTGAATAGTCAATAAAACACAAGTAAACATCTTTCTGTTATTCTCTGCTTTCAGCCAAGATGCATCTGACATCAGTAATTATTACTGATTCCATGTCCCTCATTCCATGTCCTTGTCTGAATCCAAGTTGGATTTCTAGCAGTTCCCCGTCAATGCACTGTTGCAATCATTTTCAAGTATGAAGACAGAAAAATTTTACTTGCAGGTGATACTAAAGATATTGTTTGATAATTTATGCATTCTGTTTGTTGAGCCACCTTTCTTTTGTATGGGCACAAATATGGATCTCTTCCAATTGGTTGGCCAAGTCACTGTTTTCCAAATTTCTTGGCATAGATGAACAAATACTTCCAGATATGCATCATTTTATTGAAACATTTCAATTTGTGTTCTGTCAATTCTTGGAGGCCTTTTACCACCCCCCAAGGCCTTCAGTGAAGCTTGGACTTCTTAGTTCGGTCCATTGGTTCTTGAGCATATGCTACCTCTTGATATGGTTGAGCATCAACCAATTCTTTTCAGTACGATGACTCTGTGTGTCTAATGCATCAAATCTGTTCTTGAGATGGTCTCTAAATCCAGATGAGATATGTGAAAACCAATCATATTTTGGTTTTCATATATTTGAATTAATTTTCTTCGGCTTCAGCCTGAACTTGCATATGAGCAATTGATGGTCTGCTCCACAGTCAGACCTGACCCTGTTTTGGCTGATAGGAGATAGAGCTTCTCCTTTGTCTTTCCCAAACTTGTAGTCAACTTGATTCCTATGTATTTCTTATGGTGAGGTCCATGTGTATAGTCTCCTCTATGTTGTTGAAAATAGATATTTGCAATGAAGAAGTCTTTCAAATTCTGTAATGCAATCTCCAGCATTATTCCTATCACTAAGACCATATTTTTCAACTACAGATCCTTCCTCCTTGTTTCTACTTTTCATATTACAATCACCAATAATTATCAATTCATCTTGATTGCATGTTTAATCAACGTTAGCCTGAAGAAGTTGGTAGAATTCTTCAATTTCATCTTCACTGTCTTTAGCGGTAATGTGTAAATTTGAATAATAATGGTATTAACTCTGGTCTTCCTTGGAGATGTATGAATATTATCCTAATACAGGCTAGCAAGTTGACACATGTTAACATGGGTGACAGGGCAGGCAATAAACAAAAGGGAAGTTAGCAGAGGAAACATATAGGTAGCAGGAGACACAGGGAGAAATGCAATAGTTTTAGTGAGTAGAGGTCAAGTCTATTAACTGTTGGTACATGGAGGGGATTAAAACCATGTAATGAAGCAACAATTAATAGCTCTGGTAGCATAATGGTTACAAAAAGGACAGCAGTTCAACACTACCAGCACTTCATGGGAGAAAGATGAGGTTTTCTGCTCCTGTAAAGATTTATAGCCTTGGAAACTCTGTACAGGGTCACTATGAATCGGAACCAACTTGGCAGCACTTAACAACAACAATGAAGCAAAGTATATGATATGTTGAATGTAAAACTGATGATCTGCTCTGTAAATCTGCACTCAGTTCACAACAAATAGTTTTTTTGGTTTTTGTTAAAGAAAAATACTGTAATTTTCCATATATGAATATGGAAATACTGTATGAAGCAACCTTGTATGATGAAACCTCTCAAGGATTTATCCATTCTCCATTATCAGTTTCATTCCTTTACAGTAATAAGGAGAACTATGAAAAGCAAACCAGGAAAGCAATATCATTTACAGTCACCTCTGAAAAGATGAAATACTTAGGAATAAATCTCACCAGAGAAACAAAAGATCGATACAAAAGAGACCTACAGTATGGAAGAATATACCAAGCTTATGGATAGGAGGACTTAACATTGTGAAATGCCAATACTACCCAAGCAATCTGTGGATATAATGTAATACCATTACAGATTTCAACGTCATTCTTTAAATATTTGGAAAAACTAATCCACTAACTTTATATGGAAAGAAAAGAGACATTGGATAACAAAGTATTAATAATAATAATAATAAAAAGAACAAGTTAGGAGACCTCTCATGTCCTGATCTCAAAACTTCTACACAGCCACAGTGGTCAAAACAGTCTTGTACTGGTACATTTAAGGCACAAAGACCAATGAAACAATTAAGAATCCAGAAGTAAATCCATCCTCCTACGGTCAGTTGATCTTCAACAAAAGACCAAAACACATCAAATAGGGAAACAATAGTATCTTGAACAAATGGTGCTGTCAAAACTGGAAATCTACTTGAAGAAGAATGAAACAATACCAATATCCCATACCACATACAAAACAAACTCAACGTGGATTAAACATCTAAATATGAAACTTAGAACTCTACTGATCAATGAAAAAATAGGGAAAAACTTTGGCACTCTGATACATGGTATAAATATACTATCAAATATAATCGACAATATACAAGCAGCAGAAGACAAAATAGGTGACAGGGATCTCCTAAAAATTAGACACTAATGTGCATCAAAAATTTTTGCCAAGAGTAAAAAAGAGAATTCACAGATTGGAGGAAAAACTTTGGCAATCATATGTCAGACAAGGGACTGCTCTTTAAATTTTATAGAACCCTTGAAATCCTCAACAAGAAGAAGATAACAATCCACTTTAAAAATGGACAACATGTACAGAGTTTCACTAAAAACAACATTCAGGTGGCCAAAAAACAAGATGAAATATTGGCACTCATTAGCTATTGTTAAATGCTGTTAAGTTGGTTTTGACTTACAGTGATCCTGTATAGATCTCTATGGTAGCAGTCTTTCTAGGTACCCTAGTCAGTATCTCAAGGAGCTCTGGTTGTGTAGTGGCTACGAATTGGGCTGCTAACCTCAAGATCAGCAGTTCGAGACTACTTTAAAGATGAGGCTTTCTGGTCCCGTAAAGATTTGCAGCCTTGGAAAGCCCATCCAGGGTCATTATGAGTCGGAACTGACTCCATGGCACACCACCACCACCATAGGGTTTCCAAGAAGCGACTGGTGAGTTTGAATTGCCTACCTTGTGGTTCAAACAGACCTTGCGGTTGAGTGCTTATCCTATGGTGCCATACCAGGACTTCATTATAGAGATGCAAACCAAAACAGTAATGAGATAGCATCATACCCCAGCACTGATGCAAAGTCCAACAAACAGTATATAACAAATGCTGGCAAGAGTGTGGAGAAATTGAAACTTACACTGTGGATGGGATTGCAAAATGGTGCAACCACTATGGAAAACAGTATAGTGCATCCTCAAAAACTTGGAAAAAGAAATACCATCTGACCCACAATCCCTCTACTTGGTATATATCCTGAAGAAATAAGAGCCTTAACATGAATAGATACAGGCACACACATGTTCATTACAGCACTATTCACAACAGCAAAAGGACAGAGAAAGCCTAAATACCCATCAGAAGGAGAATCTTTAAACAAATTTTGATATATGCACTTAATGGAATACTAAGCAACCTGGTATGGTGCTGTAGGATAAGCATTCAACTGTAAGGTCCATTTGAACCAAAGATCAGTGATTCAAACTCACCAGCCACTTCTTGGGAAACCTATACAGGGTTGCTATGGATTGGAACTGACTCAACAGCACTTAACAACAGAGCAACATTGAAGAATAATGATGAATCTGCGAAATTCCTCATAACATGGATGAACTTGGAGGACATTATGATGAATGAAATTAGTCAATCACAAAAGAACAAATATTGTATGTGACTAATGTTAGAAAAAGGAAAGAAAAGTTGTTGTTGTTTTTTTTTCTAAAAGAAACATTCTATGATGGTTACCAGGTTTGGGAGGGAAAATTATTCACTGGGTAGAGGGTAGATGCAAGTCAACTTGGGTGAGGGGGAAGGCAATATACAACAAGAGGAAGGTGGCAGAGGAAAGGTGAAGGAAGGCAGAGGAATGCAAGAGTTAAAGTGAATCGAGGTAAATTCTGCTCCAAGGAAGGGACTGCAATCATTGTAATGACCTGAAGTATATGATTTGTTGAATGCGGGATTGATCATCTATTCTGTAAACCTTCACTTAATTAAAAAAAAAAAAAAAAAGATCAAACGGCAACATTTACTTAAGGACAAAGTTCAGAACCATTGGGAAGTGGGGTTGGAAGGGAAATAGGAACCACAGGAATACAATGTGATAACTGTTGTTCTATGAAGGGGATTGCAATCATTGAGATGAAACAAAGTGTTTGATTTGTTTAATGTAAAACTGATGATCTGCTATATAAACCTTCACTCAATTCACAATAAAAGGTTTGGAAAAAAAAAAATGGAATCTTTCCACAGTTTTTTAAGCTCCCTCTATGTAAAGGAGCTCTGGTAGAGTAGTGGTTATGAATCGGGCTGCAAACAACAAGGTCAGCAGTTCGAAACTACCAGTGTTCCACAGGAGAAAGATGAGGCAACCACAAGGTCAGCAGTTCGAAACTACTAGTTGTTCCACGGGAGAAAAATGAGGGGTTCTGCTCCTGTAAAGATCCGTAAACCCTGTCACTATGAGTCCGAACCGACTCCACAGCACACAGCCACCAGCCAACCATGTAAATGAATGACTGTGACTGTGTTCCAATAAAACTTTATTTAAAGGACACTGAAATATGATTTTCACAAGTCATGAAATATTCTTCTGATTGCTTTTCCAATCATCTAAAATGCCTTTTATAAATGAGAAAAACAATCCAAACTTGCAGACCAGAAAAAAAAAACAAAACAAAAAAAAAACCCAGATGGCAAAATCAATTACCAACCCCAGATCTAAATTTGGTGGATCTCCCTGCTTTTAATCCTGCTCTAGCTTCTTCTCCCACTCTTTCTAGGTATTTTTATAAATCTAATGATATCACTCTCCAGTTCAAAGCTCTTCAGTGGCTCCCCACCATCTTAAGGGTAAAGTCTAAACTCTTTAGCATATTTGTTCTTACTGCTTTGAGCTTTCAAATCCATTCTGATTCATGATGATCTTTTATCTTACAGAGTAGAAATCCTATTTCTTATCCTCGGCTGCAATCTTTATGATTACCAAACCTTGTATTCAGTGCTACCCACGGATTTTAAACCACCAACCTTTTGGTTACCAGCCAAATGTAACCATTTGGATCACTCAGGAACCATTAGCATAACACATAGACCTTTATGTAGTCTGACTCCTCTATTATTTTTAGCATGATCTTTCTACCAGTTTCTCTACTGCCTGTCCATGTTTAAAGACTCAGTTTAAATGCTACCTTTCTTAAGATGATAATCCTAACTCTTCTCTCCCCAAGATAAAAGTCCTACCTTTGTATACCTACTACACCTCACAAGTTTCTGTAATAGTTCCAATAACACTTTAATGCATTCATTTGTTTGCCTGACAACGAATTCTTCATACTATGCTCAAATATTTAAAAATGAATATAATTTATTTCTTTTGCCCAAGCTTTATGCACAGCATCCTACACTTCATAAATGCTTAATTAATATTTGTTGAATGAATGAATACATGGATTCCCCCAAATAAAATACAAATAGAGGAAATAATAATCACGTTTTTATTGTTATGAGCTCTGGAGTTGATTTTGACTGTAACCCAGAGTACAACTACTCCGTAGTGTTTTCTGGGCTGAACTCTTTATACGAGCAAACTCTGGTCTTTTCTCTCAGAGAGGCTGATAGGTTCAAACCACCAGCCTTTCCTTTAGAAGTTGAGCATTTAACCACATTTATTGAATTTCAGTATTTTAGCTTATTTGTCACCAGAGTTCTCTGAGGTAACCACTGCTATTTGCACTTTAAGACATCGAGGCACAGAAATGCGAAACAACTGTTCACATAGCTAGTGTATCACATTCCAGCTGTTGGCCTCCATGTTTGAAGCAAAAGAAACTGATAAAGATCTAAAGAACATAACATTTTGGGATCTTAAATCCTTTAACAAAACTGCCAGTTAGTCAACTTTGTTGTTGTTAAGTGCCATCGAGTTGGTTCTGACTCACAGCAGCTCTGTATAGAGTTTCTCAAGAGTGGTTGGTGAGTTTGATCCAGTGTTTTATTCTACAGTGCCACAGGATTCTGGAAATGCCTTCTATTTCATTTGGGTACATGGAATGTATAAGTAAGTAAAAATTATATAAAATGTACATTTAAGATTTGTTCACTGCATTGTATGTAAATTATTCCTCAAGTTAAATTAAAAAAGAAGTTTTCCTATTTTTCTCATCTTCTTGCACTAAGCCTTTCTAGTCCCTTCAACAAATGCTTCCTTAAATTTGATTTCTTCATGTTTAAAGTTAAACTTCATGCTGTTTGCCCTAGCTTTGAATAAACTTCATATTTACCTCTGGTAGGCGAGACCTCTTGCTCCCTCTTCCCGTATCCCATGTAACAGTTAAAAGAGTCTGATGTTCTGAAATAATCTAAGTACAACTTTAAATGTAGTATTACTAGTATATTGACTGTTACTAGAAACAAGTCCTGGTATGGCATTCCTGGGGTGGCACTATAGGATCAGTACTGGATTGTGAACCACAGGGTCAACGGTTGAAACCCACCAGCTGTTCCTCACGAATCCTGTAGAGGGTCCCTATGGGTTGGAATCGACTTGAGGCGCTTAACAGCAACAACAACAACATGGCATTGTAGGATAAGCACTGGACCCGCAAGTCAAGGGCAGTTTGAACC
Organism: Chrysochloris asiatica; assembly: GCF_000296735.1. Lineage (NCBI taxonomy): Eukaryota > Metazoa > Chordata > Mammalia > Afrosoricida > Chrysochloridae > Chrysochloris > Chrysochloris asiatica. The sequence goes on from NW_006408846.1 coordinate 2,477,488, forward strand.
TCAAGGTCAGCCATTCAAGCTCACCTCCTCAGAAACCTTAAAAAGGGTGGCTGAGTTGGAACTGACTCAATGGCACTTAACAACAACAACTAGTGTTGACAGCTTTATCTGATTAGAGTAACAGCTAAGGTCAAAGTAAGAGAATTAGAAGAGGTGCCACATTTCTCCCTCCCCCATCATCCTTGTGACCCACTAAGCCACTCACACTCTTCTTCCTCATTCTCTAACACCTACACAGCTACCCTGGAACCCTTGATTCCAGAGCCATTCTATACATGTGCTAAACTTTGCTAGGCATTCCTAGATGTTCTTCCCCCAGGGGGGCCTACACCTAACAAGAAGTGAAAAGAGAAATCCTTTTTGCACTTTGTGTCAAAGATCCCTGAGGGTAGGGTGGGAAACTGGGAGTAGTATTCTGGTAACCTTGGAGTTGCTCAAAGTCAGGACTCTTTTTGACATTTCTGGTTGATGGTTTACATTTTTGAAGTCTCTGCTAGGAGATCTTGTTAAGTGCTAAGTGCCTTCAAGTGGATTCCAGCCCATAGCAACCCTGTATAGGGTTTCCAAGGAGCAGCTGGTGAGCTTGAACCAACAACCTTGCAGTTCAAATGACTTTGCAGTCTGACTCATTAGCCCACAGCGCCACACCAGAATGCCAAAGGTTTTGGTAAACAACAAAAATCCTGTCCTCAAATGTTACAAACTTTTAGTTAATGAAAGGTGTTCTGACAGACTCAAAGCTGAGACACAGAAATCTGGCTTTGTTTTCCTTTCTTTTTTTTTTTTTTTGAGAGCTATTGGAATTCTCTAATTTTATTAATATGTTTCAGTCACTGGAGTTAATTAATTTCATAATATATAGTAATAGTTTTTCCTATTGACAAGCACTGTATTAGAACAGTGTTTCTTAAACTTTAGTGTACATAAGAATTGTTGCTGTTGTTGTTAAGTGCCCTTGAGTTGGTACCAACTCAGTGACCCTGTATAGGGTTTCTGAGAAGTGGCTGGTGAACTTGAATCACCTACCTTGTAGTTGAAAGTGACCTTGTAGGTTCAGACCATAAGGTTGGTTCAAGCTCATCAGCAACTCCTGGGAAACCCTACGCAGGGTCGCTATGGATTAGAACCAACTCAATGGCACTTAACAACAACCCAAAAAGCCTGATTGAAACTGGTAACTGCTATGGGAGAGGTTAGAAAGCTTAGAAGAGGGTCACCATCTAAAGTTGTTTTCAAGTGGCCTGGAGTCTGTTACGATTCATAGTAACCCTATATAGGGTTTCCAAGGAGCGGCTGATGGGTTTGAACTGCCAATCTTGAGGTTAGCAGCCCAGTATTTATCCTACAGCACCACCCCAGAACTCCATTTAAGGTAACATGAGTCAAAACTAAAAATAAAGCAAAGAACTTGGAGAGAAACTTTCATGGCAGTGGAATATAAAACTGGCTTGAGAGGCAAGGAAGGAACAGATAAGGGAGTGTCCTCTGTTTCATGGGATCTGAATTTAGAAAAGATTTTAAGCAGAGAGATATTGTGATTTAATTTGAAACAACAAGAAGTCTGATGGTACATTGTGGAAGGTCTACTGATGGCAAGGAAACTGTGAACTTGTAGACAAGAGACACTATGTGAATAAGGGTAAGAGGAATGATACTGGACACCCAGGGGGGAGACTGAAAAAAATCTCCGGAAGTAAAATGATCAACACATGGTTATTGATTGACTGTGAGATGTTAGAAAATAGGAGTCAAGGATGTTGCACATATTTGGATTTCAGAACTTGTGATCATGGAAACGCCATAGATGAAACAAGATTGGCCGGAAGTAGTTATTTAAACAGGATGAGTAAGTGAAGGTTCTTCACATTGTTGACTACACTTGTTCTAAATTTTTATAATAAAAAAAAAAGGTTTAGAAAAAAATGTGTGGGACAAACAGTTAAGCACCTGACTGCTTATCCAAAGATTACATTTGGAACACACCTAGTGGTGCCTCAGAAGAAGTTCTGAGGACCTGCTTCTGAAACTCTTGAGAAAAGCTTATGGAATACTGTTCTACTCTGCAACACATGAGGTTAGAATCAACTCAACGGAAACTGGCTTGTTTTTGGATTTAAGGAGAAAGTGTGCTTGTGCTCTTTTGCTGCATCAAGGAAAAGAAGTGGAACAATTGCTTTGTAATTCCTTTTGTAAGTTTTGACTTTTTTTTATAGTTCACAAAAACATAAGTGATTTGAGAGTTAATCAACCTTCCAGAGTAGTATTGTAAATTACAGTCACCTCTTGTAGGAGGAGCCCTGGTGGCACAGTGGTAAAAGCTTCAGGCTGCTAACCAACACGGTGTGGTTTCAACCCATCCACTGATGTGGCAGGAGCGCATTACATCCTTGGAAGCTCTATGGGAGCCATTCTACTCTGTCCTATGGAGTCACTAAGAGTCAAAATCGTGGTGGTCATTGTGTGCCACCTATTCAGTTCTGACTCATAGTGATCCTGTATAGAGTTTCAAAGACTGTAAATCTTTATGGGAGCAGAAAGCCTCATCTTTCTTCTGAGGAGTGACTGGTAGATTCGAACTGCCGACCTTGCAATTAGTAGCCCAGCTCAGTACTTCACTCTGACACCAGGGCTCTATGAATCAGAATGGCAGTGTGTTTTTTTTTTCTAGAAGAGCTCCAGGCTCATTGAATTCAGATTAGGGAACCTGAGGCAAAGAATCCTACAACTTTGCTGTTTTTGAAGGTGATTTAGTTTGTCACATTGAATTTCACTGTAGTATTTAAATGTAAGGAAGCACTCTTATTTGCTTACAAAGCCCAAATTCTCATTTAAGCCATTCCTTCATCAGGAAATAATTATTAAGTATCTGCTATTTGTCAGATATTGTTTTAGAACAATAGACCCCAAATTTAAGCATGCATAAGAATTTCCTGGAGAACTTGTCAAAACCCAGATTCCTGGTCCTCACCACAAATTCTTGTTCAACCACTCAGTGTGAAGCTCTCCACTTTGTATCTCTAGCAAGCTCCTATAGGAGGCTGATATTATTGATAGTCTGTGGACCAGTTTTAGGACTGGGGATACCACACTAAAAAGAAATAGCTAAACTCAAAATAGTTGTCCTCATGGAGTTTATATTCAAGTGTGCGAATATAGATGATGGATGGACAGAAGGTGTATGTACTATGAAGACTAATAAAATAGAGGAGAGATTTGTATGCTAGTATTACCTTGTCAATATCTTCACTAGAGAGTGGACGATATTGAAAAGGTGATTGTTGTTGTTGTTAAGTGCTGTCCAGTCAGTCCCGACTCATAATGACCCTGTATAGGGTTTCCAAGGAACTGCTGGAATACAAGTCTAAATGGAGTAAGATATGAAACCAGTTAGATTTCTGGAGAAGAGTGATCTAGAGAGACACAAAGAACCAAAGCTCTGATTCGGGAGCTTCCCTAACTTGTTTGAAAATCCTCAAAGAGTTCATGGGGTGGGAAGAAAACAAGTCAGAGAGGAAAATTGCAAGGCCAGATGGAAGACCTTTGTGAACAGAAAAAAGCCAAAGAAGGGTTTTGAGTGACATACACACCAATGGCATACAAGTCATTGAAAATCTTCTGTCATGCAACGTGTTCTGTTTTTTTCCAAAAGAAATACCCTACCAGTGAAAAAAAAAAAACAAATATGAAGGGAAAAACAAGTAAAAGAAAGACATCATTGTATTCTTTATGTATTTTGGAAGTATTGTCAACAAAGATGGTTTTATGACCTGATCAGGGGGGAGGGGGAAATTCTCATGATTGAAATGGAGGATGCTATGGGAGAAGCCTGTCTATGAAGGAACATTGGGGTTTGTTTGAAAATATTAAGTTTTGAGATGCTTATTAGACATGCCTATGGAATCCTGGTGTGGCACTGTAAGATAAGCACTGGACCACAAGGTAGATTTGAACTGCAAGGTCGGCAGTTCAAATTCACCAACTGTTCCTCAGAAACATTACACAGGGTCGCTAAGAGCCAGAACCAACTTGATTGCACTTAACAATAGCAACATTAGACATCCAGGAGTCCTGGTGTGGTGCTGTAGAATAAACATTGGACCACTAATGCCAAAATTGGTAGTTCAAACCCACCAGCTGCTTCTCAGAAACCCTATACAAGGTTGCTATGAGCCAGAACAACTCGACAGCATGTTTACACACACACTACAAAGTCTTATGACTGACTCCTGGTGTGGTGTTATAGGATCAGCACTGGACTGTGAACCACAAGGTCCTTTAAAACTCTATATAGAGAGGGTCATGACGAGTGGGAACAGATGGCACTTCACAACAACAGAATCTTAAGACAGGATGAGTTCACAAAGGTAGTTCAGGTAGATAGAATATTTGCTTTCTAACTTAAAATTTACTGCTTTTTCCATCAAATTTCTGTTCTTTCCTGGTTTGTCTTGGTAGAAAGGAAATGACAATCGTGAAGACTATAGACATACAGCCCACCCCTCCATTCTTAGGCTGTAGACATCAAATTGAAGTGGAACTATTTAATTCATTATTGACTCATCACTGATTTCACTCTTTACACCACTGAGCACTTGGATTTACTTGTGTATATCCAAGCTGGTAGTCATTCACTTATTTTTATTTAATTCTCATATATATGTTTCTATTCCTATTTCTCTCATTACATCATTTCACTGTACCTAATAAACACCTAATTAGTTGTTTCTTATTGAGTAATCAATATATACATTAGTATATGTGTATTGTTGTTAAGTGCCTTTGAGTTGGTTCTGATTTATAGCGACATTGTGTAGCGTTTCCAAAGTGGCTGGTGAGCTGGCACCACCGACTTCGCAGTTCAAACTGACCCTGCACTCCAGTGCATTAACCCACAGTGTTAATGAGCAATAAATTCTGAGTTAGAAAACAGATTGTGTGGCCTAATGTGTGTTTTGCATCTATAAATAAAGAATAAATTTTATCTTTAATTAATTTTCATTTATTTTGCTTTTTTTTTTTTCTTTCTCAGGCAATCTTTTTAGAATGAAATGTGAAGTCAGGATTTCAGTGAATTAGTTTTACATTTTCAGTTCCAGACCTCAGCTCATTATAATCCAGCCCACCCATCCCCTCCTCCACCTGCACAGCTCATCCTCCCAAATGCAGTCTCCTACAGCTTCCAAAGCATTCTCAACCTTATTCAAATGGCTTTCCATGGCAAAGAATGCCTTAAATCGACCTTCTAGTTACCAGCCCCCTTCCCTTCCTTTGGTCTTTCACACCAGAGACTCTCACCCTAGATTCAATGGGACTGGATGGGGGGATGGGATGAATTCACCCCAACTTTCATGCAAAGACCCCCCAGTTGGAAAAAAACAAAGCTTCCCAGTACTAGCAGTTGAGAGAGCAGCAGGCCAACCCAGGTATTTGAAGGCCCTGACTACTCTATTCACTGGTTGAGAGGTTGTTGTTGAGTGCTGTCGAGTCAATTCCAACCCATAGCAAACCTGTACAGGGTTTCCGAGGAGTGGCTGGTGAGCTTGAACCACTGACCTTGCAGTTCCAACGACTTTGCAGTCTGAGGCATTAGCCCACAGCACCACACCAGAAGTCCCTATTTAAAAATAAATCACATCCTACTTCTAATGGGACTGAGACTATCTGCTTGAACCTCAATGAATCAAATTCCATTCACCCTCTCCCTGCTACCCCTGTTCCTACTCTTTTCACCTCCAGAACAATGATTTGATTAGACAAAGAAAAAGTTTTGCTGAGTGTCATCCACCTGCTTTGAACTTGGCAATATTCCTCCTACCCTTTCAAGTTCACATCTTTGCACTGTGAACAAAACTCAGAAGCAAAGCTAGCAGCTGTCCATGGAGACCCAAGCAGAAAGTGAATGGCAAGATTAATCTTAGAATGAGTCTTAGAAAAATATGTAATTGAGATTTGCTATGTGTGGGAAATTGTCAATAGCAAAGAAATCTTATCTTCCTTGAATATTGCATTTAGAAATGAAGAGGAAGATTGAAAGCTGTTAACTGTTAGTGTTGTCCATTACTACATTACTGATGGAATTTCACCTCTAGAAACTTGGTTCCTCTGGAAAATATGCCAAAAAAAATTGGACAGGGATAAGACCTGAATATGGGGTTAAGATTGAAAGACATGGCAATAGGCAAAGCTTAAGATGGAAAAGCTAATCAAAGAAAAAGTCAGGGGACAAAGGTCAAAGGATGATCAACTGGGAAAGACCAGAGGACAAAAACTGTTTCAAATATTTTGGTAATTCTATGCTTTTTATCTTCTTCCTTTCAATTGGATTGGTTTGTTGTTAAGTGCCCTCGAGTCAGTTCAGATACATAGTGACCCTGTATAGGGCTTCCAAGGAGCAGTTGATGGGTTTGAACCATTGATATTGTGGTTCACAGTCCAGTGCTGATCCGACAGCACCACACCAAGAGTCCTGGGTTGGTTTTGTGGCCAATTAAAAGGATCCCTGGTGGTGCCAACAGTTAAAAGTCTAGGCTACTATTAACTGCAAGTTTGGTGTTCCAACCAGCAGTGGCTCCACAGGAGAAAAGATCTGATGATCTTCCATAAATATTACAGCCTAGAAAACAATCTAAGGAGCTCTGGTAGCATAGTGGTTATGAATCAGGCTGCAAACCTCAAGGTCAGCAATTCGAAAGTACCAGCTGTTCCACGGGAGAAAGATGAGGCTTCCTGCTCCCGTTTTCATTCTATCATGTTGCTCATTTGATTAAACTGGAAATCATAACAAAAAGGTCATTTCCAACTTGGGGGACCTAGGCACAGGATCCTAATGAGACTTCTCTGATATGTCAAATACGATGTATATTTCACACTTTATCTTCCTTAATTCTTGCAATGATCCACTGACTTATGACCCCTAGTTACAAATGAGTAAACAGACTTAATAAGTATGTGGGCCAAAATTCTATACTGTATCTTGGGCATAAAAGCTAATTTAAAATTTTCCATAATTGTTCACAGAAATCACCAGAACGTATTTGTTAAAAGGTTGCAACTCCTTTGAGTCTCTGTGAGTTGGGGTTCCCTAGATGGCACCTAATAACAGTCCTGATAAAATTGAAACACAAGATGGGAGTTGGAAACAGTACTACAATGATGTTTGTATTTTAATGTGATCTTAGTGAATCAAAAAGAAAATGGAGCTAATTGAGGCGTTTGTCAAGGGTTGGCAGTCTTTGAGACACTAATGTCAATGGTTCAAATCCACTATCCATTCTATGAAGAAAAAAAGAGGCTGTCTGCCCCCCAAAAAGACTGAGAGTTTTGGAAACCCTGAGGAAAAGTTCTATCCTACCCTGCAGGGTCATTATGAGTCAGAATGGACTCAATCATAGTGGGTTTATTTTAGTGTCCTTATGCAAGTTTCAATAATTGAATTTGAGGGGTAACTTATTTAACAGGTAGAAACATGGTGAACGTGTTGTAAGTATTTAATTGTTGGGTTTACCTTGTCTGTTTTTTGGCCCCAGGTTCCTAGTTCCTTCTCCACCCAGTCTGGGTTATCCTGCAGCTCTACTTTCAGGAACTTTTGCATTACAATGGCCTTGATGAGACTGGCAGACAGGATTAACTGGGAATTCGCCGGGGTGTGTGAAGGACTGAGGGTGGCCAGAAGGGGCTGGTCTAAGGCCTTTGCTATATACTGAGCCTTCATTTATAAGTTCAGACTTCAGATTCTTTTTTGCTGCATGGGGCTCGTCTCCAGTTGCTATTAAGACAATTCTCTTCACCTCAGTCTTTTAATGCTCTTTATATTTTGAGGACTTTCAAATTATACACTCAAAAACACCTTTCAATTTGACTTTGGTTTACTCAGTCTAGGTCTTTTTTTTTTTTTTTTTTTCTCTCCCTCCCTTCTACTCAACAACATGAGTGTGGCGGATCTAATTTCTCAAAGCCTACCTGAGGCTTGTGATTCTAGAGTCTCTTCACCATTATCTACAATTTTGGAGGCTGAAAAAAATGATATATCCTTGCAAATGTCGTCTGTGGAGGCACTCTACTCAGATACTGGTAAGAAAAAATAGACACTTTTGACTAAGGAAAGATAAAAGGATTGAGGGTCTTCCATATCTCTGGAACAATTCTATCTCTAATATAAGCAGGGGCTGTTATCTATTAAGCCTCTTGACACCCTCTTTCAATTGTAACTTGTGACTCGTGCCTTAAATATGTCCCACGTGTCGATTAGGTAGGACTAAGTGGCAAGAGCACAGCCAGCGGTTCAACTGTGTTCCTGCTGGTTATTGAGAACCTGTGAACTTGGATACTGTGGGAGGAATACGAATGTGTTTTTATAATAATTAAATGAGTTGATGCATAAATCTTTATTAAAACATTACAATACTGAGTAAGTACAAAGTTGTCAGTAAATGTTCTGCTCATTGGTCAGAACACATTGATAAGTTGAGCATTTTGTCTATTATTCAGTGTCAGGCAGGGCATGGCTAGTTACTATCTTGTCTAGAAGCATTTTACTGTATTTAAAATAAAGACTGATAGTTGGCTCTTCTCCTACCCTTTGGGTGCATGGATAATATTGAGCTCTTGAGTTTGAGTATCTGCTATGTTCTACCTAACATTTCCAGTTCTCTTAAAACTCAAAAGAAGTGTTCACACCACTTTATGGTAAAAACAATTTCAGAAAGTTTAATCCGCTTATCAAAGTGGCTAGAGGTGGGATTTTTCAGTTTGGCTAATAATTCTAAATGGTAGTTGAGGAATAAATGAGCAAAATGACAGTTTTTGAGTGTTGGATTTTAATATGCAACTTTTCTAAGCTTCGTGTCACTCTCCTTGTTTTTTATAATTATTTCAAGCATTGGAGAAACAGGGTGCTGGGTTGAAATACTTAACTTGTGGACCAGTGTTTGTCTAACAGTGCCACACCAGGACTCCTTTTTAGTTGTTGCCAATATCGGTTCTGACTCATAGAGACCCTCTTTAGGGTTTCCCAGGAGCGGCAGCTGAGTTTGAATCGTCGACCTTCCAGTTAAAACCTTGTGGTCCAGGATCATTAATGGAAGACTTTTTCTTAGGGCTACTGGCAAGAAACATGAAACTGAATTTTTACCATGGTGCTGTGGGTTAATGCAATGGATTGCAAAGTTCGTTTGAATTGTAAGGTTCACTGTTCAAGCTCACTGGCTGCTTTTTGAAAACCCTATACAGGATGGAATTATTTTGGAGATAAGGTCACAGTAAAGGCAAAGTGGATTGAGATGGAAGCCAACCAATTCACATCTGCAAATCCCATTCCTGTATTTAGAAATAACCAGGGCAATGAATTGCTGCTTTTGTAGGGTATCCAGAATCTGTATGCTAGTGAAAATTATATATGTAGTGCCGAGTACGGTTACAGATAAATCACATCTGGTTTGCGTTAGGCGATCACCATCTGAATTGAATAACACTGGAAAGTCCTGACCATCAGCGTGTAATAAAAGATGGTTGGTTGCCAAAGACTTATGTGGCCCGAGGTTTGAATTGAATTCCTTCTCTGCTTTTCAGCAATGTATGTATGATGTTGGTCACATTGTTAAAAACCTCTGAGCTTTTTCCCATTATATGTTAAAATGGAGATCATTGATAAGCGCTCAGTAACAGGCCCTTCAGAATTACTTGATGCTTACCTAGCTTTGGGGGGTTGTAAGAGTTATGAAAATACTTTGAAAACAATGTTTGTAAATAAATGCTTTTGTATTTGAAAATGTTTATACTAGAGAAATGTTATTTTGTTTATTCCCAACAGTATCTCCTCTTCCTGCTTCCATAGGTCTGCTTCTTCAGGATAGTCCTGATTCTTCCACCAGTCCCAAAGTAAAACTGCCCACTTCTATAGAGAAAAGCACAATGAAGGAAGGGAAAGGCCTGGGCAAGAAACAAAAGGTCAGAACTGTGTTTTCTCAGATGCAGCTGTGCATACTCAAAGACAGATTTCAGAAACAGAAATACCTCAGCCTTCAGCAGATGCAAGAACTTTCTGAAGTCCTGAACCTTAGCTACAAACAAGTAAGGTTCCTTTTTGTAAGACAATAACATCTTTGTGGCTGTACCCACAAGCCTCTACACACACACACACACACACACACACAGATTAATTTAAATAGGAGAATGGGTTTGGTTTCCTGACCACCTTTTGGTATATATATTTATTGGCCTTTTTATTCCTGTCAATTGCATTCATTTCCTTTATCTTTTCTATCTAATGTTCACTTTTTAAAATGGATTTATCAGATCCTCATCCCTGTATGGCGTAGTGGTTTATGAATCAGGCTGCTAACTTCAAGGTCGGCAGTTTGAAACTACCAGCTGTTCTGCAGGAGAAAGATGAGGTTTTCTGCTCCTGTAAAGATTTGCAGCCTCAGAAACCCTGTGCAGGGTCACTGTGAGTCGGAACCGACTCCACAGTACTCAACAACATCCCTGTATCAATTATGTATCTTTTTAAATTTTTTCTTACTCAAGAGTCTATAAGCCATCTGGAAATCTCCCTTAGTTTGATGTACTTTGGAGTATAACTTGGTATTTTCATAATTTCTGAACTTGAAATTCCACCATCATTATACACTTTAAATATAAATAAGCTTGTATATGAGGGTAGATTGAGGATGACTGACTAACATGTGGATGTGGTTATTTGCAGTCCAGTGAATTACAATTCATAGTGACCCCTGTATGGGTTTTCCAAGACTAAATGTGCAAGAGCCAGAAATCTCCTCTTTCTCCAGAGCAGTGGCGCCTGGTGGGCTCGAACCCCACCCCCCCCAAGACCTTAAGTGCCATCAAGTCAGTTCCGACTCATAGGAACCCTATATAGGATTTTGAGGAACTCAGCTAAACTTGTGGTTCAAACCAACTCTGTGGTCCTGTGCCTTATCCCATAGCACCATACCCTATAAAAAAGCAAGATAAAAAATTTCCATGAAAATTTCCTGGTGTGTGTAGTGAGTTTTTATTTTATTAAATAAGCAGCCAACTAACTCCAGGTATTTTGGGTATTTATTCTCAGAAAGATTGGTTCAGGTTTTTTTTTTTTTAAAGAAAGGATCCAGACATTAAAATTTTTGTACCTGAACTTTCGGTATGTTTGTGCTTGTTTGGGTTGCTTTCAACTGGCAGGAATAAAAGAACAATATTACTTACCCTATATGGAATAAAAGAGTAATATTCTTACACATCTGTCTTTCTTAGTCTCTTATGTTTGCCTCATCTTTTCCTATAGGTTAAGACCTGGTTCCAAAACCAAAGAATGAAATGCAAGAGGTGGCAAAAAAACACCAAATGGCCAAATAGTAGCAATGGTGTGGCTCAGGTAATAGGAAAGTTTCTTTCTGTTCCTACTGTTTTCTTTCAATGAATTTTGTATTCATCCCTGAAACATACAAACCTTGAGCCACAGGCAATTCTAATAATCCACAATTCTTTTTCAGAAGGTCTCCGTGCCTGCTGAATACCTGGACCTCTGTGCTTCCTATCACCAGGGATACCTGCCTTCTGGAAACCTTCCAATGTGGAGCAACCAGACCTGGAGCAGCCAAACCTGGAGCAACCAGACCTGGAGCAGCAGCCAGGCTTGGTGCACCCAAGCTTGGAATAACCAATCCTGGAACACTCAGGCCTGGAACAACCAGTCTCAGATCTGTGGGGAGGAATTCCTTCTGCCCCAGTTCCAGCAAAATTCTGCCAGTGATTTGGAGGCCTCACAAACCATAGATTTATTCCTAAATGACTCCATGAACATACAACCTGAAGAGGTGTGACAAGGGCATAGAATTCCATGTCAATCTCTGGGCAGTGGTTGCATTACTTCCTTTATTGTTGTTAAGTGCCATCAAGTTGATTCTGACTCATAGGGACCCTGTACAGTATTTCCAAGGCTGTAAATCTTGACAGGAGTAGAAAGCCTCATCTTTCTCCCACGAAGCGGCTGGTAGTTTCAAACTGTTGACCCTAAGGTTCGCAGCCCAATTCGTAACCACTATGCTATCAGAGCTCCTTTATCGTAGGACTTCTTATTTCAGAACTATATATCACTACTGCCTTGATATCCTGGTTTTTATTGTGTAGATTTTGTTGAGTGCAGTGGGTTCCGGGACTCATAGCGACCCTGTGTGCGGGGTTTCTGAGGAGCAGCTGGTGAGCCTGAACCACTGATTGTGGTTCAAACTGACCTTGCAGTCCACCAGCGCATTAACCCACACAGTGCCATGCCAGGACTCCCATTGTGTAGATTTAGAAGAGGGACACTGACCCAGGTTTTCATAGAAACTCAAAGTACAAAGATATGTTATAAAGGACTATTTGTATTTTATAGTACTTGGAAAGATGCTTAATAGACAATTTGTAGTGAAGGATCAGGTTTATAAAGGCGCTTCATTGATTTTATCCGTCCATCTCCTCTGTTTAACTGTAGACCCTGACTTGTTCATTATTTGAATATTTGTAGAAAGATGTTTGTTTTGTATTTTACTGAATTTTGGTAAGAAATAGTACCAGTATGGCTGGCTGATTTATAAATATTAGCTTAAATAAATAAAATACTCATTTTATCATTAGCTGTGTCTACCCTAATTTTACCCAGAGTTTTAATGTGTAAAAATGTCACTAAATACGAGTCTTAATTTGTTTGTGGGGGCATTCTGAAATTTGCTTTTCTACTTAAGAATGGATCATAGATATCATAACATTAAATTTGGAGCTCATTCTTTCCACTTGGTGCTCCTACTCTGTCTAGCACCTGTCATATAGGGTTACTGAGTTAGAATTGACTTGATTTCATACAACAGTCGTTAGGTGATACAGATACACAACTTACTAAATCATTTCCTGCTTAATATTTACGTTGCTCTGTTGCAGTGATTTGCCACAGCAAATAGTGCTGTTTGAAATATTTGTTATTTAAATAAGACATGTGTTTCAAAAATGGGAATGATATTTTCATAAAATAGAAATTATGTATTAGTTTTGGACTGGCAATTAATGTTAAATGAGAGCTCATCTCTTGACTAACTGAAGTAGTTAGGTAATGGTGTTGGTGTGTTTTTTTTGTTGTTGTTGTTTTTTAAAGAACATGAGGCCTAGTACAGTCTCTTAATTGTTTTTGTTATGTTCCTTGGAGTGGGTTCTGACTCATAGTGACCCTGTAAGGGTTTCTGAGTCTTTACAGGAGCAGAAAACCTCCTCTTTTTCCTGTGGAACAGCTGGTAGTTTCTAACTGCTAACCTTGCGGTTCACAGCCTGATTCGTAACCACTACACTACCAGAGCTCCTTACAGTTTAATACTATACGCTATATTGTTACGCTATATTGTTAAGTGCTGTTGAGTTGATTCCAATCCATTGAAACCCTGTATAGATAGGGTTTCGGAGGAGCAGCTGGTGAGCTTGAACCGCCGACCTTGCAGGACTCCTATATAATACAATATATAGTATATACCATACTGAATCCAAAAAATACAGTTAATACCTAAAAAGATGTTTTTATGCTAGTTAAATATTAGAGAAAAACTGACCTTAGGCTAGAAAAGGCTGAGAAAATATATTCCTAAATGCCGAGTAGTCCTTTCCTAAAATCAGTTCCAACTTAGTGATCCCTATGCACAACAGGGTCGGTCCTTGGGTCATCTTCATTGTGCTTGAGCCCATTGTTGCTGCCGCTGTCAATCCATCTAACTCACTCTCCTTGGCAGTGAGCATAATGCCATCCAAGGACTGCTCCCTCATACTAGGTCCAAAGAATGAGATGAAGTCTCTTGCCATTCTTGCTTCTAAGGAGCATTCTGGCTCTATTTCTTCCAAGACTGATTTGTTCTCCAGCATCATAACTCAAATGCATCAATTTTTCTGTTAGTCCTTATTCATTGTCTGCAAGGTTGGTGGTTCAAGCTCACCATTTGCTTCTTGGAAACCCTCTACAGGGTTGCTATGGATCGGAACCGACTTGATGGCACTTAACAACAGTCGTTATCTAATGTGAAAAGTTACACCTTATCAAATATTGTGGTCTTTAATCTTAATTAGTAAGTATATTTTAAATGATCTCACTTCTAGCAAAAATATGGTGGAAAGACCCAGAAGCCCACCTGCAACTCATTCTGATATTGTAGAACAGTGGAACTGCCCCATAGGGTTTCCAAGGCTATAAATCTTTAAGCAGAGCTGACTTGTTGCAAACCGCTGACAGGTTAGCAGTAGAGTACTTTAACCACTGTGCTATCAGGGCTCCTAAAAGGTGCAAGAAAATGTTTCTAAATTCTCCGGACACCCTCTCCATCTTTTAAAATTTCTTTAGAATAGGTGTTAATTCCAAAATCGCTTTTAGTTATTTTATTATATTTCAGTTTTTTTATAAATTAAATTTGTAGCATTTAAGTATGCATTTCCAATTATACCTTAAGGGAAAGAAGCACATTAGATTGAACTGGTCTGAATCTTCTAAATCTCACTTAAGATGTAAATCTCAGAAGTACATTCCAAGCACCTGTTTCTTGAAGAGATATTAGTTCTGTTTCATAATTCTACATAAAAAAAAAAAAAAAAAGCCTGGGTTCTATTTATTACTGGGGTAAACTAAAAAAGCAGGTCAAGACTGAAGCCAAAGGTAAAGTCCCGACAACTGCCAGACAGACAGGGAAATGGGGGAGGACTTCAGTAAATATTGAGCACGCCTCCTGGGGCCACGTCAGCTTTGCCTCTAGCAAGAGATAAAGAGAATTTGTTAAAGAAAGAAGCTAATTGGGGGCAGACAAAAGCTGGCACAGGAAGTTGGTTCGACTGGATCTCCAAATGTAAGCATTTGAATAGGTTACTTGGTGTGAGGTAGAAGTGAAACTTGATTGAAAGCAGTAGCAGCTGGTGGTGAGTCTCCTTGCTGGAGCCATTTTGGGTTAAACTCTGATCAGAGAAAGTGTCCTTGAGAAATGTAAAGGTTAAGAGTCTAGAAAATTACTGTGATGCAGGGATATCACTACCTTCCAAGTACACTATCAGTATGATTTTTCAAGAAACAAGTTCACAGATAAGTTAGACGCTTGAAGCCTGTTTGTAAGACATAGTGCAAAACAACAAATTGGGTAGGTGAATATACTTACATTTCAGGGCAAGTGAGGTGGAAAGGTTAGCATGGTTTATGTGTTCTGTCTCTGATACACCAGCTTTCAAATGGATGGAGGACTAAGGACAAGGATTTGAGACTGAGTCAGGACTGGGACTCTGCAAAGGCAGTGTACCTGCAGACAGTCATAGGCTAGCTCTCTCAGAGACACCTAAGGACAAGAACTCAGGCTGATAACTTTACTTAAAGAGCTCTTATGCAGTAGATTTGCCTAATGCAATAAATTGTTCAATTTCTTGACTGCTGCTTCCATGAATATCCTTCCTCAGCCTGTCATTAATTCTACAATTATACTAAACATTCTCCATGCTGGGCCAGGCTCTAGATTCTTTCACAGTGCTTGCTGCCCACCGAACCTTTATACACAATTATGTGAACTCTAGCTGGTTCCCTGATTAATACCCTTCTCTCAACAATAGAAAAAAAATTGTTAAGTGCCGTCGAGTCGGTTCTGACCCATATGAACCCCATAATAGGGTTTCTAAGGAGCAGTTGGTGAGCTTGAACCTCTAACCTTGAGGTTCAAACCAACTTTGCAGTCCAGCACATTAACCCACAGTGCCATACCAAGACTATGCTTTACAGGCAAAAAGGATCTTGTTTTAAGCATCTTTCACATCATTCCTCATTAAGATAAGAGAAATACAATCATTATTCTTAACTCCATCAAGGAATCTTTACTCTGGCTTTTCTTATGTTACTTGCATCTTCCAAAAGAATACAATAGTGAACAATAATTGAGGGCCAACTTGGAAGAAAATATCTTTCAGAGTACATTTACACATGGGAAAACATAAACTGTACTTTATTTGATTCTTAAGTGGCACTCTGAGGTAGACAACTACTTATGTGCAAAGAAACTAAAACTCATGAAATGTAAATAACACATCTAATGTATTGCCTAACTGTATAGTCTGAGTTAACTAGAACTCTTCTCTCCACCCAAACTGCCCTATCTAGGCAGTTCTACTCTGTCACATGGGGTCACCAAGTCAGAATCAACTCACACACACATACAAACCCTACCCCATCCTTAAATCCACTGTGATCCACTTTCTGTTCCTGCTATGTCATTGTGACAAATCAAATTAAAATCACCAATGACCTCACAATGTATCCTTCATTTGTTCTTTCAAATAAATGTAAATTAATGCTAAATATAAAACATTCTGCAAGGCTTCAGAGGTGAGGAATATATACATAAAACCTGTCTTTATGGAAATAATAAATGGTTACAATCTTTGGACTTTAGATATTATCTTACTTGATTCCTATTAAACTAATAACTTATTTATGAAGCTAATTTCTTATTTAGCAACTACGCATCCAGACTGATAATTGCTTCAAATGCATCATTATGTTTCTTTTTCATAAAACAAGATGGAATATTTTTATCCAATTTTGGATGATGACAGTTGGAGCATGAGTAATAATTTCCCAAAGGGCTCACATCTATGAAGAAATGCCTTCTGAACCCTACTCTCAACTAATCTCCTCTGTAAGAATGTCTCGACAATTCAGAATGCTGAAAATGCCTCCATTTTTAATACATATATTATACACTACACTTCTTAAAAACAGTCCCCATAGGACGCCTCTCCCTGTCTTCCGTTTGCAGCCTTTTAAGGAACTTTTCTCTCTCTGTCAGCCCTATGGAATTCCCCAGGAATACCTAGTCTTCTCATTTTGCCCTTATTTCTCATTAGCACTTCCATACCTCTAGACTGACCAACCCCAACAGCAGTGTAAGTCTCTGCAGGGCCCTGGCGTGCATATATCTGCTTCTTGGTATCTCCGTTTATATTAACTTGTTTCTGAGACTCCTATTTTTTTCATCTGTAAAATAAGAGCAATAATTTTGTTACTCTAGTGTGGTGAGAATCCGAGGTAATGTACATAAAAGATCTCCCAGATGGTCTGTGAAATGTGGTGGTGGTTATGTGCCGTGGAGTCGGTTCTGACTCATAGCAACCCTGTACAGGGTTTCCAAGGTTGTAAATCTTTACGGGAGCAGAAAGCCAAATTTTTGTCCCTTGGAATGGCTGGTAGTTTCCAACTGCTGACCCCTGCTCTAGGCACTAACTAAATGTTAACCCATAATTATCATTATGGAAATTTCACTGACACTCCTAGTCCAAAATCAAACCCCATTATCACAGTTGCCTTCCACATTTACAGCATTTCCTATTAAAACTTTTCTGTCAAGTTGATTCCAACTCAGTGACCAGATAGGACAGAGTAGAACTGCTTCATCAGATTTCCAAGGCTGCAATACTTAATGGAGTCATGGCATGGCACTGTGGGTTAATGCGCTGGACTGCAATGTCGGGGTTTGAATCTCAAGGTTGGTGGTTAAAGCTCACCAGCCGCTCCTTGGAAACCTTATACAAGGTTGCTATAGGTAGGAACCAACTTGATGGCACTTAACAACAACAATACTTATGGAAGTGTCCTTGGTATAGCTCTGTTGAATAAGCATAGGGTGACTAACTGCAAGGTTGAAGGTTCAAAACCACCAGCCACTCCTTGATAACCCTATACAGGGTCCCTATGAGTTGGAACCAACTTGAAGGCACTTAGTGACAATATTTATGGAGGCAGATTATCATGTTTTTCTCCCAAAAAGTGGCTGGTTGGTGGATTCAAACCTTTCAGTTAGCAGCCAAGCCCTTAATCTCTGAGCCATTACAGCTCTTCCATTTTGTTGTTGATAGGTTCCATCAAGTCGGTACCCACTCATTGTGACCTTACGCACAGCAGAACGAAACACTGCCCGATCCTGGGCCAACCTCACTATTGTTGCCACGCTTGAGTGCATCGATGCTGCCACTTAGCCAATCCATCTCTTTGGGAGTCTTCCACTTTTTCTCTTACCCTCCAACTTACCAAACATGATATCCTTCTCCAGCGACTGGTCCCTCCTGACAATATGTCCCAAGTATCAGAGACTAAGTTTAGCCATCCTGGCTTCCAAGGAGCACTCTGGCTGCACTTCTTCCAACACAGATCTGTTGGTTCTATGGGCAGCCCATGGCACTTTCAATAGTCTCCTCCAAC
>NW_006408846.1:2496336-2499683 GCF_000296735.1 Chrysochloris asiatica
CATAGCTTGTCATGATCATAGTGAGCCTGTATAGGGTTTCTGAAAGAGCTCTGGTAGCATAGTGGTTATGTGTTTGGCTGCTAATTTCAAGGTCAGCAGTTTGAAACAACCAGTGATTCTGTGGGAGAAAGATGAGGCTTTCTGCTCCAGAAAAACTTTACAGCCTCGGAAGCCCTATACAGCGTAGCTATGAGTCAGAACCGATTCCACAGCACACCACTGACTGGACAGCACTTAACAACAACAGTGTATTGATTGAAAAAGTTCAACTTCCTCATCTTCCCCATTCTAGCAGAGTTAGCCTGATTCCTGAGGAGGGGACTGAGTAATTCTCAGGGACAGCACATGTGATATCAGACTTTTATAAACCTTCAGATGATATACTCTATAAAGCATATTCCTTTATAAAAAACTGGATCATTTGCAAATAATGCTGGGATTTTTTTGAAATTATGATACTCCAAACCTCTTATAAACAAAAACTTGATACTGAAATAAATTCAAAATGAATTAAAATTGTAAATATAAAAAGTTAATTAATGAAAATATTAGAAAAATGTAGTGGACTATTTGTCTGATCTTGAATTTCCTAAGCAAGTGAAGAAACCCAAAGAACAGTTGCACATATTCTCAGTCTCAACAAAAAAGAAAAGCAGTAAAATATTTTCATCTCAATATTAGCAAAGATTGAAAAATGTTTAGGGCTAAAGAAGTTGTTGATAAATGGGGCCCTAGTATATAAAATTTGGAGTGACAGTAAATTGAAAGGCAATCAGACAGAAAGACCATTATCACAATGGTTAGGTAGACCCTGGTTCTGTGCAACTAAGAAAGAGCCAAATTAAAATTCCAGTTCCACCATTTGCTAGCTTTGTGATCCTGGGTAAGTTACTTTGCTACCTTTTTGGTCTCAACTCAATTTCCTTTCACGTAAATGAAATGGTGCTTGAAGCTCTTTCCAAAGGTTGCTGTGAGGATTTAATAAAAGAATCACCTAATGTATATTTTAAAGCTTATAGAATGTTGTTGTTGTTGTTAGGTGCCATCGAGCCAGTACCAACTCATAGCAACTTTATGCACAGCAAAACAAAATGCTGCTGGATCCTGGGCCAAACTCACAGTTGTTGCCACGCTTGAGTCCATTGATGCTGCCACTTTGCCAAACCATCTCCCTGGGGGTTTTCCTCTCTTCTTCTCTGACCCTGTACCCTACCAAACATGATATCCTTCTCCAGTGACTGGTACCTCCTGACAATATGTCCGAAATATGAGAGATGAAGTTTGGCCATCTTGGCCACCAAAGAGCACTCTGGTTGCACTTCTTCCAACACAGATCTGTTAGTTCTTTTGGCAGCCCATGGCACTTTGAATATTCTCCTCCAGCACCATAACTCAAAAGCATCAATTCTTCTATGGTCTTGGTCTTCCTTATTCACTGTCCTGCTTTTGCATGGATATGAGATTATTGAAAATACCATAGCTTGGGTCAGGCGCACCTTAGTCTTCAAGCTGACATATTTGTTCTTCAACACTTTAAAAAGGTCTTGTACAGCAGATTTGCCTAATGCAATACATCATTTGATTTCTTGACTGCTGTTTGCATTAGTGTTGGCAGCTGATCCAAGAAGAATGAAGTCCTTGACAACTTTAGTCTTTTCTCAGTTGATAAGAATGTTATTTATTGGTCCAGTGGTGAGGATTTTTGTTTTCTTTACATTGAGATGTAATCCATACAGAAGGCTGTACTCTTTGATCTTCATCAGTAAATATTTTAAGTCTTCTTCACTTTCAGCAAGCAAGGTTATATCATACATGCAATTAATGTCAGTATGTGTAGGGAAATGAAAAATGTGAACACACTCTGGCCAATATTTCTAGTAATTTATGTGTTGTTGTTGTTAAGTGCCATGAAGTTGGTTCCAACCCATAGTGACCTACAGGGTTTCCAAGGAGCAGCTGGTGAGCTTGAAACCTTGACCTTGTGGTTCAATGGACTTTGTAGTTGATTAACCCACAGTGCCACACCAGGACTCTAATGTGTGTATTGTTGTTGTTGTTAAGTGCTGTTGAGTCGGTTCCAATCCATAGCGACCATGTATAGGGTTTCCAAGGAGCAGCTGGTGAGCTTGAACCACCAACCTTGTGGTTCAAACAAACTTTGTAGTCTAGCACATTAACCCACAGCGCCACACCAGGACTCATAATTTATGTATTGTTGTTGTTGTTATGTGCCATGGTTCTGACTCATAGCAACCCTGTACAGGGTTTCTGAGGCTGTAAATCTTTATGGGAGCAGAAAGCCTCATCTTTCTTCAGCGGAACAGCTGGTAGTTTTGAACCACTGACCACGAGATTAGCCCGATTTGTAACCACTACGCTACCAGAGCTCCTTAATTTATGTATGTTGTTGTGTGCCGTGGAGTTGGTTCAGACTCATAGCAAGCCTGTATAGGGTTTCCGAGGCTGTAAACCTTTATGGGAGTAGAAAGCCTCATCTTTCTCCCTTGGAACAGCTGGTACTTTTGAACTGCTGACCTTGCGGTTCGCAGCCCGATTCATAACCCACTAAGCTACCAGAGCTCCTTATGTATAGATATCAATTAAACAATTATGCAAAGATATTCCTGACAGCATTATTAGAATAGCTTTTTAAAAACAAAACAAAAACAAAAACACACCTCATGGTCTACTGTCTAGAGAAGTTTGTTTAAATATACAGTTAGAGCCATCTATTGGTGTATTTATATAGTTATAAAGTAACATGCTGTTCTTGTGCACTGCCGAGTTGTTTCTGACTCAGTGACTCTATACAGGGTTTCTGAGGAGGGGCTGATGAATTTGAACTGCTTGACCTGTCCAGTGCTTATCCTATAGCGCTACACCAGAACTCTAAAGTAATATGTTGTTATTGTGTTAAGATCCCCGGAGTTGGTTCCCAATGTAGCGACCCTGTATAGTGTTTCCGAGGAGCAGCGGTGTAAACTCAACTTGTGGTCAAGTGCTTATCCAACAGCGCTAAATCCGTAGAAATGAGTTCTACTCTAGGTGTGGCGCTGTAGGATAAGCACTCGGCCTTAGTGTCTGTCAGTTTGAACCTCAAGGTCAGCGGTTCAAACTCCTAGCTGCTCCTTGGAAACCCTATACAGGGTGGCTAGGAATCAGAACCGACTCCTTGGCACTAACAACAATTATTTACTAAAAGAAAATTATTTTGCGGGTTAAGATGATTCCATTTATGTCATATATAAAAGGGGAAAAAACGTGCAAACATTAGACATAGGCTGGGTTGTGTCTAGAAGTAACATGAGGGAATTTTCACTTTCTATTTTTGGAATTTTTTTTTTTTT
>NW_006408846.1:2499818-2503730 GCF_000296735.1 Chrysochloris asiatica
ATTTGTCTGTGGATATCCAGGGCTCATGTATGAGATTACTAACAAGCATTACTGAATAATCAGATGAGGGACAGTTTGCTATGTCTACTAGGTAGCTAAAGTCTGATCCTCAGAGCTGGAATTTTTTAAGAGCATATATTATCAGTCAAAGGAGCTCTGGTAGCATAGTGGTTATGAGTGGGGCTGCTAACCTCAAGGCTAGTAGTTAGAAGCTACCAGCTGTTCCGCGGGAGAAAGTGAGGATTTCTGCTCTGGTAAAGATTTACAGACTCCGAAACCCTATACAGGGTGGCTATGAATCAGAACCCAATCCACAGTACACCACCACCATTATAAGTCAAATATAGAAAATATCTCTATTTGGGAAGAATATGAATAACCTCTATGAGAATAAATAATTGCCAGGTAAAAGTAATGTTTTCATTCACATTTTTGAAACATGAAAACAGCTCAAGTCCTTTAAGGAAGGCTAGAATCCTGATAAAGCTGGCTTTTGCACCAAGGATTTGGGCAGGGCCTCCGAAGGCAGTGTTAGGCCACTTGGAGGGTTACACCTCCCTCTACTGGTCTTCTGTTGCTCTGGACTCACCAATCTCCCCACCTGTCTTTGAGCTACTTCCTAACCATGGCAGAATGTTCAGGAAATGGTAGTTTAGGCACATTCCTCAACTGCAAGGGGTTCAAGATGGAAATCAGTGTGTAATGGTGAATTTGATATGCTGGGGAATTTCCAACTGGAGGGAGAGAGAGAGAGAGAGAGAGAGAGAGAGCTTGGCAGAGTCTATAACACTTTTTGTTGTTGTTACAATTTGGCTCATAGTGATTCTGAACCAAGTGTAAAGTCAGACATGCAAACATTCTTGACAAAGTGTGATTAAGTATGTTGTTGTTGTTAAGTGCCGTCGAGTCAATTCCGACCCATAGCAACCTAGTACAGGGTTTCTGAGGCTGTAAATCTTTACAGGAGCAAAATGCCTCATCTTTCTCCCGTGGAACAGCTGGCAGTTTTGAACTGCTGACCTTGCGGTTCACAGCCCGATTCATAACCACTACACTACCAGAGCTCCTTTTTGTGATTAAGTATAGTGTAGATATAAATAGCGCTATGGGATAAAGCACTGGACTGCAGGGCGGTTTGAGCCACAAGGTTCAAAACTCACCAGTCACTCCTTGAAAACCCAGTACAGGGCCATTATGAATTGGAACCTACTGGACAGCATTTAACAATTGTTGTTAGGTGCCACTGAGTCAGTATCCACCCATAGCGACCTTATGCACAGCAGAAGGAAACACTGCCCGGTCCTGGGCCAACATCACTACTGTTGCCACACTTGAATCCATCTATGCTGCCACTTGGTCAATCCATCTCATTGGGGGGTCTTCCTCTTTTTCTCTGACCCTCCACCTTACCAAACATGATATCCTTCTCCAGCGACTGGTTCCTCCTGACAATATGTTCAAAGTATGAGAGACGAAGTTTGACCATCTTGGCTTCCAAGGAGCACTCTGGTTGTACTTCTTCCAAAATGGATCTATTGGTTCTTTTGGCAGCCCATGGCATTTTCAATATTCTCCTCCAACACCATAACTCAAATGCATCAGTTCTTCTATGGTCTTCCTTACTCACTGTCCAGCTTTCGCATGCATATGAGATGATTGAAAATACCATGGCTTGGGTCAGGTGCACCTTAGTCCTCAAGGTGACATCTTTGCTGGTCAACACTTTAAAAAGGTTTTGTGCCACAGATTTGGCGAATGCAATACCTCATTTGATTTCTTGACTGCTGCTTCTGTGAGTGTTGATAGTTGATCCAAGAAGCACTTAACAATAACAAGGTACAAATTGCTGAAGACACACAGAAGAGAGATCTGTTGAAAGTTAGGGGATCTAACTAAAAGTATATCAATCGATTTATTTTGGTAAACTTTTTATTGTGAATCGAGCGAAGGCTTGCAAAGCAGATTATCAGTTCTACATCCAACAAATGACATACTTTGCTTCATTACCTGGTTGCAATCCCCTGGATGAACCAACAGTTAAAAGCATTTACCTCTATTCACTCCAACTATTGCATTCCTCCCTGTGTCTTCAGCTACCTTCATCTTTCCTCTGCTAACCTCCCTCTTGTATATTTTCTGCCCTGCCACCCATGTCTACCCTCTAATCCATGATTAATTTCCCACCACCATCCAATCTTTATCAAGAAAACTTTTTTTTTTTTTAACTTTTCACATCATTGGTCTCATACAATGTTCTTTTATGATTGACTGATTTCACTCAGCACAATATCCTCCACAGATTCATCATTATTCTTAAACATTTTATAGTATTCCATTGTGTGTATGCACCAAAGTTTGTTTAACCATTCTTC
This sequence comes from Chrysochloris asiatica, assembly GCF_000296735.1. NCBI lineage: Eukaryota > Metazoa > Chordata > Mammalia > Afrosoricida > Chrysochloridae > Chrysochloris > Chrysochloris asiatica. The sequence goes on from NW_006408846.1 coordinate 2,502,191, forward strand.
TGTTGGTTGATGGGCATTTAAGCTGTCTCCATCTTTTTGAAATGTCTTTCGTAAACAGCATATTGAAAGATCTTGTTTTCTGATCCATTCTGCTCTTTGTATCTCTTTATGGGTACATTTTATCCATTTACATTCAGTGTAATTACCAATAGGCATGAATTGATTGTTGTCATTTTTCTGGGTTTGTGTGTTTGTGTGTGGTGCTGCTAGATTCTTTTCTACATAATTTTCTATGCTGAGTACACTTTGTGGGTTTTCTTGTCATTTTAATCTCTATTGTATTAGTGTTTACTAAATCTTTCTGATTTTCCTCTTTTTAAATTTTTATTTTGAAGTGCAGGCATATTATTTTTCCTTGAGGCTACCCTGGAACTCATTAAATATTTCCCTGCTTAAAACATTCTGTTTTATCTTGAAACTTACTTGACTTCTTTGCCATCTGGAAGTTCTGTATCTACACTATTCCCTCTCTTTGCTTTGTAGTTAATTTCATTATACATTGATATCTTTGGTTCCCTATTTCCAGTCTTGTAGGTTTGTTTTACTGTAAATACTTCTATATCGGGATTGATTTCTGAGGGGTGTTTTCATGTATATTAGTCTCAGGTTGTTATCTACTGTTGTTGATTCTCAGGCCCTTCTCACAAAATAACTACTGTCCTGATTTTTGTACTAATCGAATGGTTGGTTTCTCTTTCTCTTTAATCTTTCATCACCTCTCTTGAAAAACTGTGTAGCAAACACATACATGTATAAAGAGAGTACAATACTGTCATTGCTAAATGAAGGGTTAGAAGAGTCCTTGGGTCTTAGGCATGGCTTCAGCTTCCTTGAGAGTTCACAAGAGAATCTTGATGATTCATGGCCAAGACAGAAAACTAACTGAGGAAAATGTAAAACTCAGTAGCATCAGAATATCTGGCACATTTACAGTTTGATACAGATATGGGGCATCTAAGAATAGGATCCTAGGAAGGTAGGTTCCCATGGTACACCTCAAAGTTTCAGGACTAGGTAAAAGTGGGACACTTTGTAATTTTTGGTTGAAAACTTAGTGATACATATATTAGTTATAGAAATTCTGGATTCTGTTGTGGGAATTTTGGGGTTTGGATTTTGTTGTTCTAATAAGCAAGTAATGTCTTCTCCATGATATGTAGCAGTTGATTCCTGCTCTGTTCTTATAGTTATCCATTGCTGCCTTTTCAAACTGTCCCTGTGGAGATGTCTATGTGCCTGCAAAAAGTGGTAGTCAGTCAAGAGAATTTGAATAGAGCGCCTACTCACTCAAATAGTTAGAATCACTTTCTCTGTAATTTTGTTTTGTTTGTTTTTTCTTTCTTTCTTTTGGTGGGATTCCCTCCAATTTCTCACTGCTCTCTTTACCCTGTGCTCTATCCTCAAATGTTTTCATCCTTAAGGATTCAGTCTCCTGCCATGGGCTGTGAAAGACTGGGAAACAAGCACAATTTTGTTGTTGTTGTTGTTGTTAAGTACCATGGAGTTGGTTCCGACTCATAGTGACCCTGCACAGGGTTTC
>NW_006408846.1:2504493-2508255 GCF_000296735.1 Chrysochloris asiatica
TATTTTGCTGAATCTTTCTATTAGTTCTGGTAATTTTCTTGCTGAGTCATTTGGGTTTTCTGTGTATAGGATCATATCTGCAAATACAAAAAGTTTTATTTCTTCTTTGCCAATTCGTATACCTTTAATTTTCCTTTCTTGACTTATAGCTCTGACTTCTAGTACAATTAGATTGTTGCTGTTAAGTATCATGGAGTCATTCTGACTCATAGCGACCCTGTACAGGGTTTCCAAGGAGCTGCTGGTGAGTTTAAACCACTGACCTTGTAGTTCAGACTGACTTTGCAGTCCAGCCCATTAGCCTGCAGTGCCACACTAAGACTCCACAATATTAGATAGTAGTGGTGATAAAGGACATCCTTGACTGGCTCCAGTTTTCAAGGGAAATGAATTCAATTTCTCTCCATTGAGAGTAATGTTGGTCATGGTTTTGACTATATGGCCTTAATTATGTTGAAGAATTTCTCTTGTATTCCCATTTTGTTGAGTGTGTTTTATCAGGCAGAAATGGGTATCAAATGACTATTCTGCATCAGTTGATATCATGTGGTTCTTTTCTTTTGTTCTATTTATGTGGCAAATTATATTGAATGTTTTTCTAATGTTGAACCTTTCTTGCATACCTGGTATGAATCACACTTGATCATGATGAATTTTTTTTTTATATATAAGGTTTGTATTCTATTGGTTAGGATTTTGTTGAAAAGATTTGCATCAATGAAGAGTATTTATCTATAATTTTCTTTTTCAGTGGTGTCTTGGTTTGCTTTGGTATCAGGGTTATGCTTACTTCATAAAATACATTTGGGAGCTTTCCATTCTTTTCAATACTTTGGGATTGTTTGAGTTGAGTTGATGTCAGCTATTCTCTGAATGCTTAGTAGAATTCACTAGTGATGCTATCTAGGCCTGCACTTTTTTTTTGCTGGGAGTTTTTAAATGACCTGATCAATTTCTTCTTTATTTTAACTGTCACCCAAGTCAAAAAGTTCCTACCCTCTGTTGTTGTTGTTGTTAGGTGCCATCTAGTCAGTCCCAACTTTGACAATTCTATGTACAACAGAACGAAACACTGCCCAGTCCTGCACCAACCTCACGGTCATTGCTACATTTTAGCCCATTGTTGCCGTCACTGTGCCAATCTATCTCATTGAGGGTCTTTCTATTTTTCTCTGACCCTCCACTTTATTAAACATGATATCCTTCTCCAGGGACTGGTCCCTCTTGACAATACATCTGAAGTATGAGAGATGAAGTCTGGCCATCCTGGCTTCCAAGGAGTATTCAGGCTGTACTTCTTCCAAGACAGATTTGTTTGTTCTTTTGGCAGTCCATGGTATTTTTAACATTCTCCTCCAACACCATTACTCAAATGCATCAAGTAGCGATTTTGCTGGGTCATGTAGTATTTCTGTTTCCAATGTTTTGAGAAAATGTCATCATTTTCCACAGTGGTTGCACCATTTTACAGTCCCACCAGCAGTGTAGCAGGGTCCCAGTCTCTCCATATCCTTGCCAGTATTTGATGTTTTCTGGTTGTTGCTTTTTTTTTTTTTTGCTATTAATGCTGGAATAAGATGATATCTCATTGTTGTTTTGATTTGCATAATGCACTGGACCGCAAGGTTGGTTGAACTGCAAAATAGGCAGTTCAAATTCACCAGTCGCTCCTCAGAAACCCTATACAGTGTTGCTGTGAGTTGGAGCCGACTAGATAGCATTTAACAACAACAAAAACAAAGGCTAATGATGGTGAGCATTTCTTTATGTTTGTTGGCCATCTGAATGTCTTCTTTGGTAAAGTGTCTCTTCATGTCCTCTGCCCATTTTAAAATTTGATTATTTGTCTTCTTCTTGTTCTATAAAGTTGAAGTGTTTTGTAAATTTTAAAGGGTAGTTCTTGTGTGATATGTCATTACCAAAAAGATTTTTCCCAATCTGTAGGTTCTTTTTTTACTTTTTGGGTGAAATCTTTTGACACAAATAAGTGGCTAATTTTAGGAGGTTGCAGTCATCTACTTTGTCTACTGCTGTTTATGTGTTTTCAGTTATATTTGATAGTGTTAAGTGCATCTTCTTTTCATTTGTTAGATTTGCCAATGGTTTGTGAATTTTATTAATCCTTTCAGATAACCAGCATCTTGTTAACTCTTTCTATTGTTTTCCTGTTTCATTTATTTCTGATCTAACCTTTATTATTTCTTTTCTTCTGGTGAGTGTAGGCTTGTCTTTTGGCTCTTTTTATAATTGTTGGAGATTTTGGGTTGAAGTGTCAATTTTGATTCTTTTTTGGGGGGTGGTGAGAGGGATGTGTGCATGTATTGCTATCTGAGAATTGCTTTTGTTGTATCACAAAAGTTTTAGTATGTTGTGTTTTCCTTGAATCATTTGATTCAAGGAATTTCTTATTTAGTTTTTTATTTCTTCTGTTGTCAGTAGTTTTAAAGCAGGATGTTATTCAGTTTAGTTATATTTGATTTTTGTCCCTTGATTTTCCTATTGTTGTTTTTTTAATTTTTAAAGTGTTGTGATCTCTGTAGTATTTCTGTTTAAAATTAATTGAGGCTTGTTTTGTGGTCTAACACATGGTCTATTCTGAAAATGGTTCCATGTGTATAGGAAAATAATAAATATTATGCTGTTGTTAGGTAAAGTGTTCTGTAAATGTCTATGAGATCAAGTTGGTTAATTGCGTTGCTTACTTCTATGTCCTACATCGAAGAACATTAAAGTCTTCTACCTGGTGTGGCACCGTAGGATAAGCACTTGACCTCACGGTCAGTTTGAACTGCAAGGTTGGTGGTTCAAACTTACCAGTTGTTCCTCGGAAACCTTATACAGGGTCTCCATGAGTCAGAACCTACTTGATGGCACATAATAACAACATCACAGTCATTATACAGTTGTCTATTTTTGTCTTCAGAGTTTGAATTTTGTTTGGGGGGCTCATTTGTTGAGTGCATAGGTATTTATTATGGTATGTTCTTTTATTCAATTGATGTTTTAATCATTACATAATGTCCTTCTTTGTCTCTTATACAGGTATTTTTTATCTTAAAGTCTGCAAGGTCAGAAATTAATATATGCTCCTTTTTTTTTTTTAATTGCAGTTAGCTTTTTTCCCCCTATCTTTTGCTTTTTTAGTTTATATTTTCTTTCTGTTTAAGGTGTGTCTCTTGAAGGTAGCATATTGATGGGCGCTATTTCTTATCCATTTTGCTAATCTCTGTCTCTCTCTCCTTTTTTTTTTTTTAATCTCTGTCTCTTGATTGGTACTTTAACCCATTTAGATTCAGTACAATTGTCAGTGGGTATGAATTGATTGCTGTCATTTTGTTGTATTTTTGTGTGTGTGGTATTGCTGGTGTCTTTGTTTCACTTTATTTTCAGTGCTGAGTTCATTCTGTTGGTTGATTTTTACACCATTTTCTTCGTTGCTATTTTTCAGAGTTTATTAAACCTTTATTATTTTCCTCTTTTTAAATTTTTTTTTTTTGAGGAGATTATTTTGTCCTTTTATGTTCTTTGAGGTTACCTTGTCATTTATTAATTTCTTCCAAATTTTAAACAATCTGTTCTATCTTGAAATCAAATTGACTTCTTCATTTGGAAATTTTGCAACTATGCTATTTCATCTTTTTATGTTGTGATTTGTTGTTGTTGTTACAAACTGATGTCTCCGGTTCCTTATTGTCAGTCTTGTAGTTTTGTTTTACTTTGGATACTTCTATATCTGGGTGTGGCACTATGGGTTAATGTGCC
>NW_006408846.1:2508520-2515040 GCF_000296735.1 Chrysochloris asiatica
TTGAATACTACTTACTGGAGATTCTACCTTCCCCCAGGCCCTCTGGATCTAGGTTCCCTCTTGAAAGCTTGTAAGCCAGTCACTTCTTGCCTTTGCAGCCCCCCACCCCCCTATTTTGGGTAACCAATGTCCAAGTTGCCCATCCCTGTCTACTCTGTGTATGGAGGGGGTAGGAATGATTCTTGCTGTAAGGACTTGTTTCCTCTTTTGAGTTACTGCTTTCATAGGTGTAGGTCAAGTTCATCAAATTGTATGAGAATACTTTTTTTTTCCTCTTCTTTTTACTTCTGGTTAGACGCAAAGTCATTTTAAACTGCAAGTTCAGTGGTTCAAGCTCACCAGTCATTCCTTAGAAACCCTATATAGCACAACCATGGGTCAGAACCAGCTTGATGGCACTTAACAATAACAATGTCTGGGTTGACTTCTGTATGCTATATGACATTGTATATTAATCTTAGGCTGTTGTCTGCTGTTATTGGTTTTCTGTCCAAAGAATTCCTCTTAGTATTTTTTGTCTGGTTGGTCTGGTTTTTACAAACTTTAAAAATTTCTGTTTATTTGAAAGTGTCCTAATTTCACCATCATAGTTGAGGTTCACTTTTGCTGGGTATATGATTTTTTTTTTTTTCCAGAGTTTTATATATGCCATCCCATTGCCTCCTTGCCCCTTTTTTTTTTTTTGGAAAGTTTGGTTATAGTATGTCTTGTATGTCTTGGTGATTTTCTTTTAGGGTCTATCCTGTTTAGAATTTGTTTCACTTCTTGAATGCATATCTTCTCATCTTTCATGATATTAGGGAAGTTTCCTTCCAGCACCTCTTTGACCATTTTCTCTGTGGTATTTAAAAAATCTCTTCCTGTTCTGGAATTTCAATCACATGCAAGTTATCCACATAATTCATAGGTTTTCTTTGCATTTTTTTGTGTTTTTTTTCTTGATTGTTCCTTTTGTTGTTGTTGTTAAGTGCCATCAAGTCAGTTCCGACCCATAGCAACCCTGTATAGGGTTTCCAAGGAGCAGCTGGTGTGCTTGTACCACTGACTTGAACTTGCAGTTCAAATGCTTTGCAGTCTGGCTCATTAACCCACAATTCCTCTAGCAGATTAGTATTGAGAAATTTAATCTCAAGAAATTCAAGCTCCCTAATTCAGCCTTTTGTTATTTCAATTCTACTTTTTTGTCCTTTCAATGTATCATCTATTTCTGAGATCTTAGCATTCGTCTTCTGGATTTCTATTTGATGTTATAATTTTTTCATTTATTTTGTTAGTGTTTTCTTGTAGTGTTTCCAGAATTCTTCTAAAGTTTTATCTGTATCTTCCTTGATTTCACCTGCAGCTTTCTCAAGCTTTCTCTCAATCTGCTGAAGGTATCTAAATATTGGGCTTTTGAATTCCATATCAGGTAGTTTCAATATCATTTCTTCTTCCAAAAGTTCTTCTGGCTCTGTATTTTGGTCACTTGTTTGAGACAGTCTGTCTTGTTTCTTTGTGTAAACTGAAATTGTTTGTTATTTGTATGAGACAATCTGGTGTTGCTGTGTGTGTATTCAAGTGATAATTGTGTGCTGGTGTGTTCTCAGGCATCTGTCTTCTGGTGGGTGTGAAAGAGAATGGAAGTGTGTACGTTCTCTGTTTTCTGTTTGTGTCTCACAGTTCAGGGTGGGTTTGGCTAGTGTTGGCTGTGTATCATTGCACAGGTGATAGAGGAGTGGGTAGTAGCCCTTACCCAATGCTAGGGCTACAGAAGGTTCCAAAGTGTCTGGGTCATGTAAACATGTTTGCTATCTTCTGTCTGTTGGGACAAAATAAAAAAAATTTAAAAACGAGAGAGAAAAACAACAGCAAAAAAGAAAATAGTAGAGAAGAAGAAGAAAAAACCATGTAGCAGTAGCAAGAAAAAAAGAAGTTAATAACTGATCTGAAAGTAGTTTGTGCCAGATCAGACGGTAGCTGAGGTCTGGATCTTGTTCCCAGAAAGAAATCTTTGGAGCCCAGAGTGCAGCTGGGGACAGTGTGACTGGTTTTGGAAGGCATTCTTGCCCACCAGGGGTGGCTAGAGATCAGGCACTGTGGATTTTGTTAGTCTGATAAAGCAGAGTTCACTTGCCTCGAGGTGATCCCAGGAGTAGTGTGCATAGCTCCCAAACCACAATGCTGTGGTTCTGACCTCAGGCAGGACTGAGCTGTGAAGGGGGTGTTACCAGCCACTGTGCGGGTGAGGATGGGGCTGGACATGGTTCTGATCACCAGAGGGGTGTGGTGAACAAAGGGAAACCACACCTTTCTCTTTACCAGTCACTGATGTACATCTGTGCCTTCAGGCCACCAACTCAATAGAATGCTGCTTGCAAAAGTTCAAGATAGCTTTGCCATATCAGGCCATTAGTCTCCTCTCTGGCCACTCCTGTTTAGCTTTTTGTCCTAGTCAGTTCTCATTCCACCTCTCTGTCTTTTCTCTGAAGCTCAGCTCTCTAATATCTGTTTTACTTGGTCTTATGTGTCTTTGTTGTGGAGAGTCTTTGTAGAGTATCTGTCTATTCAGCCATCTTGCTGCTGCCCCACTTCCACCCTCATAATCTTTTCATTTAGTTCTTAACTAATAAACTTTTTTGTTGTTTCAAGATCCCATCTAGGATACCACATTATATTTAATTCTCATATCTTCTTAGGCTTCTCTTGGATGTGATAATTTTTTAGATGTCTCTTGTCTCTGATGACTTTGCTTTGAGTTGTTCAGGTCAGGTATATTATAGTATGGACCTCTATTAGTATTTGTCTGATGTTTTGCAAATAATTAGACGGGGGCTATGGTTTTTTGAGAGAAAGATCACAGAAATAAAATGCCATTTTCCTCACATCATTGCAAGGGTACCTGTCATGAACATGATTTATGGCCCCTATTGTTGACCTTGGTGACCTGGCTGAAGAAATCTTTGGTCAGGTTTTTCAGATTTCTCTGCTCGCTGAGAAGTCACTCTTTGAATCCCCCACACCAACCTTTGGAAGGAAGTCACTATATGTAGCCCTCATGAAAGAGTAGGGAGTTATGCTTACCTTCTGAAACAGGTTGAACTAAAAAAAAGAAACACATTCTTGTCAAATGGACCCTGTTGCACTCCACTGGAACAGTGGCAGGAGTGGCAAGAGGCACAGGTCCATTTCTATAAAGAGGAAGACAAAACCAGGCTGATCAGAACTAGCTTTATTAGGGAACTTCCATGCTGAAGTCTAGGCCAAGATTCTCCAGGCTGTCAGTAATGTGCCGAGTCACCTTCGTAGGGGTCTGTGCAGGGTAGTGTTGGGTGTAGTTGTGTGCTTACATGCCAAGATACCTGCAGGGAAACCAGGAAAAAACATGCCTAGTCTATGATGAATGGGGTTGTTTTTGTACTAGGTAATAAGTTTCTATTGACGTTACCATGAAGTCAGGTATTTGGTGTTTCTTCCTGGCTATAGTGTTTGGTTCTCTCCCTGATCCTTTGGGTAGAATTCATTTTGGATTATTCATGACCTTTACACACTCCAACTCATGGTACTACATGTATGTCAGAGTAGAACTGTGCTCCATAGTGTTTTCAGTGCCTAATAGTCTGGAAGTACATCACCAGGACTTTTCTCTGAGGTGCCTTTGAGTGGAACTGAACTTCCAACCTCTTGGTTAGCAGTCAAACACATAAACTGTTTGCACCACCTGGGGACTCTAAAGTGTTCCTCTCAAAAAAAAAAAAAAAAAGTATGTCTGCCCAGAACCTCAGAAAGTGAGTTTAATAAGATTTTTGATACTAAAATTCATACAGTATTTGGGTGGACCCTCATCCAATGACTAATGTCCTTCTCAGAGGGAACATAGACACATAGAGAGACAAGGCCATGTGAAGATGGAGGCAGAGATTGGAGTGATGTATGGAGTACAGACTAAGGGTAGGCCATGGATTACTAATAACCCCCAGAGCCTTAAAGAGGTAAGAAAAGACTCTTCCTTGGAGTCTTCAAAGAGACAATTGCCCTGCTGCCACTTTGATTTCAGACTTTAAGCCTCCAGAGTTATAAGAGAATCAATTCTGCTAGTTTTAAACCACCTATGGTAATTTATTTTATGGTAATTTGTTTCAACAGACCTAGGAACCTAATATATTCTCTTTGAGGATAGAGTATCTACATAACTTTTTGGAATTCTTCTGAAAGAGAGATGTATCTCCCCCATTTATTAATTTATTCAATCATTTATTTATATAAGTATGGCCATGACCCATGTTTTTTTTTTTAAATGGAGTAATTGTTTGCATACAAGTGAAATTCACCAATTGTTTTAAAAATTTTTTGTTTTAAAATTATAGATTAACAGGAAATTTCAGAGAAATGTACAAGGGAGTCCAGAATACCTTTTCTTCAGCCATCTCCCATCCCACCCCCCTTATAATAACACTTTATACAACTAATAGTATAATATCAAAGCTAAGAAAATAACATTGGAACAATCTATACCATTTATTCATATTTCACTAATTATATATACAGTCATTTGTGTGTATAGCTCCCATATTATTGTATGTATACCCTATGTAACTACCACCACAAAAACTTAAGTATGTTACTACCTCAAATTCCCTGTTATCCCAGTATAGCCATACCTATCCCTACCCCATGTCTAAACCCTGTTAACAACCACATATCTGTTCTCCATCTTGATACTTGTTATTTGGAATCCTGGTATGGCACTGTAGGATAAGCACTGGACCACAAGGTAGGTTTGAACCACAAGGTTGGCAGTTCAAACTCACCAGCCACTCCTCAGAAACTCCTACAGGGTTGCTATGAGTTGGAACTGACTTGATGCCACTTAACAACAACAAAAACATACTTGTTATTTTACAAATGTTGTATAAATGGAATTCTCTCTTTTTTTAATTGAAATTTTTATTGTTGTTGTTGTGGAGAATATATGCAGCAAAAACATACATCCATGCATCATTGATTTCTACATGTTACAATTTAGTAACATTGATTACATACTTCTAGTTGTGCAAGCACCATTCTCTCCCTCCTTTTCTGAGTTACTCCTCAACCATTAACATAAAGTCACTGTCCCTAAAGTTCTTACCTAATCTTTCAGGTTACTGTTGTTCATTTGATTGCAGATAGACAGTTCCTAAAGGAACAAAATGCTCAAGACAGACATTTTTTACTAGTAAAAGTATTGTTTGTTTTTAAGACTTCAGGGCATATTTTTAGTTTAAGGTTTAAAGACTATCTCAGGGAAATAGTTTCAGGGATTCATTTAACCTCCATGGCTCCATAAAGTCTAGTATCTATGAGAATTTGGAATTCTGTTTTGCATTTCCTCTGTTTTGACCAGGTTTCTTTTACAGAATCTTTGATCAGAATGATAGTAATGGTAGCCAGGTGCCATCTAGTTCTTCTGGTCTCATGGCAAAGGAGGCAGTTGTTCATGGAGGCATAAGTGGAATTCATACATAAACAATTGTACTTTTGGTGTGTAGTCTAAGAACTCTGCATAGTTCTATCTGCAATGATTTTTCCCTATGTTCTTTTCTAGAAGTTTTTTGTGGATTTACATTTTATACTTTAGTCCATGATGATTTTGAGTTAATTTTTATATAAAGTATGAAATTTAGGTTGAGGTTCATTTCTTTGCCTGTAAATGCCCAGTTGCTCCAGCACTATTTTTTTAGAAAGCTATTCTTCCTACGCCCCCACCCATCTATCAATTTATTTGTGGCTTGTATATTGCTATGATGCTGGAAGCAGCAATGAGCATTGGTGTACAAGCCTTCAAAAATTGTGGAAAAATGCAATTTTTCCAGAAATTTTTTGAAACCCTTTCCTATCTGCTGGTTTTTTTGCTGTCAACTTTTTTGAAAAGTTGATTATATGATAATTCTATGACTAATATTTTTAGAAGCTGTCAAATTGTGTCCCACAGTGGCAGTATGATTGTATAATTCCACCAGAAATGGAAGAGGGCTCCAGATTCTTCACATCCTCTCCAACACCTGTTGTTTTTCACAGCCATCCTAGTGGGTGTGAAGTGGTTTTGATTTACATATCCCTAATGTCCTAGTGTGGTGATGTGAGTGAATGAGCTGGACTGCAAAGTTGCTTTGAACTACAAGGTCAGCAGTTCAAGCTCACCAGCTGCTCCTCAGATACCCTATACAGTGTTGCCATGGGTTGGAATCAACTCTGTTGCACTTAAAAACAACAATGACCAAAGGGGAACCCTGGTATGGTGCTGTAGGATAAGCATTTAACTGCAATATCAGTTTGAATTGAAAGGACAGTGGTTCAAATCCATCAGCCACTCCTCAGAAACCCTATACAGGATTGTTAGGAGTCAGAACCGACTTGACAGCATTTAGTAACAACAACAATGACCAGAGACGAATTAATGCCATTGAATTATGATGTTGGCAAAGAATATTGAATATAACATGAACTGCCAGAAAAAGTAACAAATCTGTCTTGGAAGAAAGTACAGGCAGAATGCTCCTTA
>NW_006408846.1:2517259-2528493 GCF_000296735.1 Chrysochloris asiatica
ATCTCTTCCAATCAGTCGGCCAGACAGTTGTCTTCCAAATTTCTTGGCAGAGATGAGTGAGTGCCTCCTGTGCTGCCTCACTTTCCTGAAAGATTTTGGAATAAAAATTGAAATCTTTCAGGAAAATGAACATGCATTAGTGTTGTTCAATACATGACATCTTGAGATGGTCTGTAAATTCAGATGGGATATAATCTATTTTTTGGAAAAGTTTTTGTATTGATTCATTTTGTTGTTGATTTAAATAATCATTTTTTTATCCCTTTATTGCTCTCTCTCTTTTTTTTTGGTTAGATAGATTTTATTACATCAAAAATTCATGATATAAAAGAAAAAAAAAATTCCTTGGTATCTTATTCCCTTCAACTGTGTCCAAGAGATGCTGTGTCTAAACTCTAAACTTGTGCTGTTTCCAGCTGTCATGTTAAGTGTCATCGAGTTGCTTCTGACTATAGCAACCCTGTATAGGGTTTCCGATAGGTCTTAGGAATCACCTGGCCTTGTTTCCATAGTTGGATAGCTTTTATATCTTACTCATAGGCCTGTTGGACTGTTCCTTTTTCAGACACATAGATATCATCCAAAATTTTGGGGATATCCTTGTTTTTAACTGTTGTGGCTTGCTGAATTAAAGCAGCTGAATTTGATATCAGTTCAATGTCATTTCCTTCAGGAGTTAATTTCTGGGCTTGAGATACTGAATAAGCAACACCTGCCCGTATCTAAACCCTACAAACGTATTTTTCACCCAGGAAGTTTCAGACTTCAACAAGAGACCTGCTTTCTTGAATAGTAGCATTGATGGGGAAGTGAGCATACACATACATCTTGTAACGGAAACCCAGTGTAACACCCTTGATCATATTCTGAACATGACTACAGATTGTGCGCACTTTAAGCCAGTTCCTTTCTATTTCCCTACCATTTGTCAATGTGAAGCCTCTGTTTTCTTTCCAAGGAGACTAAGTTCTACATTGATGTAATTGAAGTCCCTCCGCAAGGCTCCTCTGGGGCCTTTCACAATAACTGTGCGTCCCTTCACACTGATGTCGACACGTTCTCTGGAATGTGAACAGTCCGGTTGCCGAGAATCGTCTTATCTCTTTTAATCCTCTTTTTCTAAACAGCTATTTTGTTTGATATCCTCCTGTCCTATTTTAATCAGCTTTTCAACCACATCATTTCATCAAAGCTGCTCCTGTGGAGATTACTAGTGATCCCCAAAGTACTAAATCTAACGGCAATTCTCAGTTCTTATCTTATTTGAATTTAAGGAAGAAATAGGTCTTTTAATAATACTCAAAGTAGCTCAGTCACATATTAAGATAAAAAAAAATCAACTAACAGAAAAGATGTATAATGTTTAACTCCCTTGAACAAACATCTTAAGTATTCAATGTTATAGGTATTCAGTGTTATTTTCTTCCTTGTTCTTCTGAAACTGTTACTCTCTTTGCTTTCAAATGTATATTTGACCTCTTTTCTAATACCAGCTATCAGGATAACTTTCTAATGACCTTTTGAAGTTTATTAACTTATGATAAGACCTACCTTTCCTTTACTTGCTAAGCATCAAATGTCTAATCTTCCTTACTGAGTATTATGAGATCCTGTCTTCTGTACTTATCATCAGATAAATCTTGAAGTTGTCTTTGGTTAGTCATGTATTTTAAGGAAACCTATATACAATTATTTAATTTAATTACAATATTTTTTAAATCTGGGATACTAGTCCCTAGGTCCTATATTATGGAGTCTGGTTTGTGGCGCTGTGAGCTAATGCACTGGACTGCAAAGTTGGTTTGAACCACAAGGTTGGCAGTTCAAGCTCACCAGTTGCTCCTCAGAAACTCTATACAGGGTCACTGTGGGTCGGAACTGACTTGAAGGCACTTAACAACAACCGGTCCCTAGGTCCTGTATTATAGTCCTCATACATGATGTTGTTGTTGTTAAGTGCCGTTGAGTCGATTCCGACCCATAGTGACCCTGTATAGGGTTTCCGAGGAGCAGCTGGTGAACTTGAACCACAGACCTTGCAGTTCAAACAGCTTTGCAGAATGGCGCATTAACCCACAGTGCCACACCAGGACTCCTCATACATGATAGTTTATTTCAAATTTAATTTGTATCTTTCCCCACAAATTTTTAGCTTCTTATTGGAATGATCTGGAGCAACACAGACCCTGAGACCAGTGGGATAAGGCTTCATGATGTAAAACGAAAAAAAAATTCCTTGGTATCTTATTCCCTTCAACTCTGTCCAAGAGTGCTGTGTCTAAACTCTAAACTTGAGCGGTTTCCAGCTGTCATGTTAAGTGCCATCAAGTCGCTTCCAACTAGCAATCCTGTATCGGGTTTCTGAGGAGAGGCTGGTGGGTTTGAATCACCAGACTTTTTGTTCAAACTGACCTTGTGGTATAGTGCTTTATCCTACAGTGCCACACTAGGACTCCAAATTGGGCCATAAATTAAACCTGTTTACCTGTAAATATGATGGATCACTTTTGTATGGCTTTTTTAACTATAGTCTTGTAATGCCTTCCAAATGATTGGGTGGGAATATAATTAACCAAATGATTATGGTTAAAGCATTTGAACAGTTTGCTAATAATGCAAATAAGATGCATGGAAGCCTGTGGGGGTGGAATTATGCAAATAAGGTGTTAGGACCCTAATGAGTGGATTAGTCCATGTTATCATCCCAGTCGGTGTAAAATGAGCTATCTCATAGGTGGAAGTAGGAGACCTGACTATCAGTGAGAACAAGAGATGGAAGGAAGCAGAACACATCCTTTGAACATGGGTTCCTTGCACTGGGAACCCCCTAGACCCAGGAGACAGAGAGTAGTCACATTGGAAATGGCAAAAAATGGCAAGAAGCAATGGCAGAGAAATGGAGGCAACAGACAGCAGAACCAGAAGACCAGCAGTAGATGGTATGGTGGCTTCCTGGCCCATAGAGTGAGAAAGCTAAGTGCTTTCAGTCTGATGCTTACTGGCAGAGTGGAGTGACTCCAGACACTTACTGAAGGAGCTAAAGAGCTTTGTCTTTCTTATCTTCTTAATGACCTTTGGCTTTCAACCTGTATGATGGCCTTGATGTCATCCCACAGTTTTTCTGGTCTTCAGTCATTAGTGTCTAATGCATCAAATTTGTTCTTGAAATGATCTCTAAATTCGTGTGGGATATATTCAAGGTCATATTTTGGTTATCATGGACTTGTTAGATGCCATTGAGTCAGTTCCGACTCATAGTCACCTTATGCACGACAAAATGAAACACTACCCAGTCGTGTGCTATCCTCACAATTGTTTTTAAGTTTGAACCCATTGCTGCTGCCACAGTGCCAATCATCTCCTTTGGGGTCTACCTTTTTTTTTCACTGACCCTACCCTCCTCTTTCCCAAGAATAATGTCCTTCTCCAGGAACTGATCTATCTTGATAATGTGTATGAGAGACAATGGCTGGTCTTCCTGACTTCTAAGGAGTATTCTGCCTGTACTTCTTCTAACACAAATTTATTTGTTTTTCTGACAGTCCATGGTACTTTTAATAGTCTTCTCCAACACCATAACTCTATGGTCTTCCTTAATCATGGTCCAACTGTCCATGAATATGAAGCTACTGAAAATACCATAGCTTGAAATCAGATTCACCTTAGTCCTCACACTGACATCTTTAGTATTGAACACTTTAAAGAGGTCTTGTCCGGCAAATTTGCTTAATGTAATATGTCATCATTTGATTTCTTGACTGCTATTTCCATGAGTGTTGATAGTGGATCCAAGTGATGGATCCAAGTGGGTCCAAATGAAACTTTAGCAGCTTCAATTTTTTCCCATTTATCATGATGTTAACTATTGGTCCAGTGGTGAGGATTTTTGTTTTGTTTACATTGAGGTGCAACCCATACTGAAGGCTGTAGTCTTTGATTTTTGTCAGTAAGTATTTTATGTCCTCTTTACTTTCAGCAAACAGGGTTGTATTATCTACATATTGCAGGCTGTTAATGAGTTTTCCTCCTATCCTAATGCCACATTCTTCTTCAAATAATCCAACTTCTCGGATTATTTGCTTCATGTTATCAGTCAAAGCAAGACCAGGGGATGACTGTGGAACAGACCACCAATTGCTCATTTGCAATTTCAGGCTGAAGCTGAAGAAAATGAAAACAGATCCACGAGAGTCAAAATATGACCTTGAACATATCCCACTGGAATTTTGATATCATCTTAAGAACAGATTTGATGCATTAGACATGAAAGATGGAAGACCAGAAGAGTTATGGCATGACATCAAGAACATCATATAGGAAGAAAGCAAAAAGTCATTAAGAAGACAAAAAAAGAAGAAAAAGACCAGAATGGATGTCAGAAGAGACTGAAACTACTCTTCAGTGTAGAGATGCTAAAGCAAATAGAAGAAAAAAGGAGGTAAAAGAGATGAATAGAAATTTTCAAAGGGCAATTCAAGAAGACAAAGATATGAGAATACAAAAACCAAATTTTAACTTTTCACACCAGCAGATACACATTGTATTATGCTGGCTAATGTGTGTCAACATCAGAGAATCCTTCCTCCTAAGAACCATGAGGAAGTTTCTCAAAGCTAGAAGGTAAAGGTGTCTTCTTTCACATCAATCCAGCTTCAGAGACATTCTATTAATGATATTTACCATTTCCTCCTAAAATAATGAAGTATTCTCTGTTGTAGCAACATGGTTAGTTGGCTGGTTATGTGCTGTGGAGTCAGTTCTGACTCATAGCAACCCTGCCTGCATAGCGACCCTGCATAGGGTTTCCGAGGCTGTAAATCTTTACGGGAGTAGAAAGCCTCATCTTACTCTCATGCAATGGCTGGTAGTTTCAAATTGCTGACCTTGAGGTGAGCAGCCCAACTCATAACCACTATACTACTAGAGTTCCTTGTGTTAACAAAATAGCATTAAAAAGAAAAAAAAGTAAAACAAAAATTCTGCATTTTTATAAAACTTAATAAAAACAGTATTTCAAACTGTACCATCACCAGAAGGACAGTTAATAAAAATGCACATACTTCATTTGGCTTCTCGGGCACTTCTGTGTTTAATCTATTTTGGCTTCTCCATTTTCTGCAGGGTTACTCCCATCCTTTTTTTATTCTGGGTAACTTCTGTCCCTTCTTTTTAGGCTTCGACTCTGGCTTTGGAAAAGCAGGCTTAGCAGATAACCTTGCAGATCTCCTTTATGGCTTGTCCTTCACCTTGGTTTTATCTCCCTTAGCGTCATCCCCTTCAGCCGTTTTCTTGGGCATGCTGGTGATGGGATGCAGGTGCTGGGCATGGGGATGTGGCAGCATGCCAGCTTTGGTTCATCAGCAGGTCACTCTTGTGTCTTCTTCACACTGCTCTAAACTAGATAAATCAGATGAAATGGATGAAAGTCACAAACTACCAAAAGTGACTCAAGAAGAAACAATCTGAGTAGATAAGTAAGATATTGAATTAGTAAATTAAAAAACTACTCACTCACAAAGAAAAGCTCAGACCCAGATGCCTTCACTGGTGTATTCTACTAACATACAAAAAAGCATTAATACTGATTCTTTACAAACTTTTCAAAATATAGAAGAGGAGGTATCATTCCCCAACTCATTTTGTGAGAGCAGTATTCCAGCGATATCAAAACCAGATGAACCAATTACCACAGAAAGTAAAACTACAAATATCAAAATACTAGCAAACTAAAACCAGCAAGAAAGAAAAAGAATTATACATGATGTCCAATGGGATTTATCCCAGAAACATGAGGTTGATTCTATATGTGAAATCAATCAATGTAGGACTTAGGGACAAGATGGCAGAGCAGGAAGATGCACTGAACAGACCACCTACAACAACCACATAAGAGACCCAGTGAAACAGACACTGATAGTCATTCTGGGACCTCTTCAGAGTATAGGACACAGGTGGAGTGAGTGCTGACTGGAAAAGGAAGCTGAGCAGGAGTGGTGAGAGAGAAGACAGCCGTGTGGTCTGTCAGCTAGTGGGGCACAGTCCACCCATCTTGAGTTTTTCAGCCACTGTCTGGAGGCACAGCATGTGCTCAGGAGTTTCCCTTGTTCCCTGTACTTCCTGCAGCTGTACTGTCTTAGTTATCTAATGCTGCTATTATAGAATACTACAAGTTGATGGCTTTAACAATCAGAAATTTATTCTGTCACAGTGTATGAGACTAGAAGTCTAGAGTGCCAAATATTAGGGAATGCTTTCTCTTTGTTGCTTCTGGGTAAAGGTTCTTGTCTCCTTTCAGCATCCATAGGTCCAGTTTTGCTTGGAGATCTCCACACATCTTGGCATCAGTCTCCCCGTGGACCTAGGAGCTTCATAGTCCAGGGATCCCAAAGGACCTACTTCACTCCTGTCTCTTTCATCTTGGTGGTAGTAGGTACCCACCCCCCCCCCACACACACACACTCCCCACCAGCTCAAATCTCTCCCTTTATCTCTTATAAGATGAAAGGTGTTGATGCCAAACTTTTGGGAGTCCCTTGTGAATTGGATCAGGGTGGTGGTGGGATTAAGGGTGGTGGAGTTCTAGTGTAGTGCTGTGGGTTAATGCATGGGATGGTAAAGTCAATTTGAATCACAAGGCCAGTGGTTCAAGCTCACCAGTCACTCCTCAGAAACCCTAATCAGGTTCCGCTATGGGTTGGAACCAACTCAATGGTATTTAAACAACTTAACAGAAGTCCTGGAGTAGGCACATGATGGCTCCATATGATAAGCACTGAACTGTGAACTGCAAAGTTCGAGCCTGTCAGCTGCTCTGTGGGAGAAAGATGACACTTTCTGCTTCCAAAAAGATTTAAAAATGCCTCAGAAACCCTATATAGGGTCACTATGAGACTGAACCAACTCCAAGGCACTTAACAACAAGTGCTGGTGTAGCCCTATAGGATAAGCACTAGACTGGTAACCACAAGGTTGGGGGTTCAAATCCACCAATTGTTCCTTGGAAACCCTATGCAGGGTCGCTTTGAGTCAGAACTGACTAGACAGTACTTAACAACAACAAATCCCACCTTTAATCCTAGTACCAGGTGATCACATCAAATCACATCATGGGAGATAGCGCCATCTCAGCTGTCAAACCACTGAGAACCCTGGCCCAGTCAAATTGACACAAAACCTTAACTATCACATTTACTACTTGTTCCTATACCACCTGATCAACAATAATCAGCTGCTTATATCAGACAAACCCATGCTGAACTCCACTACACAGACAGCAAATAGACAACGCTATATACAATTTCAGTTTCTATCACATCCACCTGAAGACAGGTGTGGTAAATTCCTGAGAACACACCAATCATTAACGGAATATAATTATAATGACACCAAATTGTCTTGGTGACAATAGACAATTTCAACTTACATGAAGAAACAAGACACAGTGCCAAAATACAGACTCAGAATATATATAGTATCAGAAATGGTATTGTTACTACCATATAAGTAATTTAAAGTAATGAAATGGTATTAAGGTACTTTCAAAGGATTGTTAGAATGACCCAGAAAACTGCACATGAAACCAAGGAAACATACAAAGCTTTAGAAGAATTCAGGAAAACGCTATAAAAACAAACTGACAAAATAAATGAAAAAGTGGAAACCATTAAAAAACAGTAAATAGAGAGCCAGAAGATTAATACTAAGACTTCAGAACTAGATAATTGAGAGGTCAAAGTAGAATTGAGTAAATGGAAGTTCAAACTGGTGAACTGAAGACAAATCTTTCAATATTCATCTGCTAGAGGAATAATTAGAGAAAAAAAACAACAACAAAAAATCCAGACAAAGTCTAAAACATTAAAGGGAACAGTATCAAGAGAAATAAATTAGTGTGATTGGAATTCCAGAACAGGAGTTACAAAAACAAAACAAAACAGAAAATTGTGTAAGAGTTATTAGAAAAAAACTTCCCAAACATCAGGAAAGACAAGAAGATATGCATCAAAGAAATTTAATGAACTCCAAATAGGACAGACCCCCAAATAAAGTCACCAAGGCATGTTATAATTTATCTTTTAAAAACCAAAGACAGCTCAGGAAAAAAACAAAACGTTATCTTCAAAGGAGAACTAATAAGATTAAAATCTGATTTCTCAGCAGAAACATGCAGGCAAGAAGGCATATAAAAAAAATTGCTCTGACAAAAAAATTGCCAACCAAGAATCATAGATTCAGCAAAATTGTCCATCAAATATGATAGTGAAATTGAGACATTTCCAGATTAACAGAAAATTTAAAAAACCAGATCAATCTTACAAAAATTCTAAAGGGAGCTCTTTGGACAGATAACAATAACAGACAAGAACCTGAGACTAATGAAAGCATCAACCCAGATGCAGAAGTATTCAAAGTAAAACAAACCTACTAGAGTGAAAATAGGGAACCAGAGATATCATTATGGATCCACAACAAATAAATCCACAAAGTAAAAAGAGGGCATGGTGAAGAGGAACCAATCAAATGAAGAGGAAATCAGGAAAAAAATCAATAAATAAAAATAAACCTGGAACCCTAAAACTAGACCAAATCTTCCTTCTAGTGCTAGCCCAACCTTAATGTTAACCCTAGTTCCAACCATAACCCTATTCTCTCCTACTCCCCCTAAATTCAATCAGTGTAATAGACCATATCCACAGAATAAAGGACAAAAACCACAGGGTCATCTGTGACAGGAAAAAAGCATTTGGCAAAACCCTATACCCTTCCATGATAAAAACACTCAGTAAACTAGGAATACAAGGGAACTTCCTCAGTCTGATACAGTACATCTGCAAAACATCCACAGGTAATATATTTTATGGTGAAAGACTTAAAGCATCCCTAAATGGCTTAAAATCAGCAGAGGTGTGCACCTGGGTTATATTCTTTCACCATACTTATTCAATCTGCATGCTGAACAAATAATCTGAGAAACTGAATTATAGGAAGAAGAATGTAGCATCAAGATTGGAGGAAGACTCATTTACAACCTTTGCTATGAAGATGATACAACTTTGCTTGCTGAAAGCGCAGAGGACTTAAAATACTTACTGATGAAAATCAAAGACTACATTTCACCTCAATGCGAAGAAAGCAAAAGTCTTCACAACTGGCTCAATAAATAACATGATGATAAATGGAGAAAAGACTTCATTTTGCTTGGATCCAAAATTATCACTCATGGAAGTAGCAGTCCAGAAACCAAATGATGTGTTACATTAGGCAAATCTGTTACCAAAGACCTCTTTAACGTGTTAAAATAAACACAAAATAAAATACCAGTTGAGGTATTTTAATAAAATACCAGTCCAGTAACCAAATGATGTGTTACATTAGGCAAATCTGTTACCAAAGACCTCTTTAAAGTGTTAAAATAAATACAAATGCAAAAATACCAGTTGAGGACTAAGGTGTGCCTGACCCAAGCCGTGGTATTTTCAATCACCAGTGTTGTGCTGTAGGATAAGCACTGAACTGCTAACCTCAAATTGGCAGTTCAAACCCACAAGCTTCTTCTCAGAAACCCAATATAGTGTTCCTGTGAATCAGAACCTACTCCATGACACTTAAAACACAACAACAAACATATGCATGTAAAAGTTGAACAATGAGTCACAAAGACTATGGAAGAATGCATGTATTTGAATTATGGTGTTGGATAAGAAAGTTCCATGAACTGTCAGAAGAACAAACAAATATGTCTTGGAAGAAGTACAGCCAGAATGCTTCTTAGAAGCCAGGATGGCGAAACTGTCTCTCATACTTTGTACATGTTATCAGAAGGGACCAGCCTCTGGAGAAGGACATCTTGTTTGGTAAAGTGGAAGATTAGTGAAAAAGAGGAGGACGCCCAATTAGATGGATTGACACAGTGGCAGCAGCAATGGGCTCAAGCATAATAACAATTGTGAGGATGGCACAGTATCAGGCAGTGTTTCGTTCTGTTGTGCATAGATAGGGTCACTCTGAGTCAAAACTGACTTGATGGCACCTAACAACAACAAGAACAAATAAATTATAAAGTATCTTATGTATCTAGATTGGAAGATTTAATATTGTTAAAATGGTAATACTACACAAATTGAACTAGAAGTTCAATACAATCCCTATTAGTTGATTCCTTTGACAAACTGATTCTAAAATTCATAGTGTTTCAAGGGATACCAAATAACCAACACAATCTTGAATAAGAACAAAGTTGAAGGACTCATACTTCCCAATTTCAAAACTGACTATACAGCAACAGTAAGCAAGACATTGTGATGCTGGTAAACGAATAGACATATTGATCCATAAAATGGAATTGAGAGTTCAGAAATAAACTCATGTGTCTATAGTTATCTGATTTTCAACAAGAGTGCTAAGAATAGTCTTCTCAATAAATGGTGCTAGGACACCTGGATAACAACATGCAAAAGAATGAAGCTGAACCCGTATCTCACACAATATAGTAAAAGTATCTAAAAATGTATCAAAGATCTAAATGTAGTAAACCATGAAACTCTTAGAGAAAAACATAGGGGTAAATCTTTATGGCCTTGGATTTTGCAGTATATCTATAGACTAAAAAGAAAATAAACACAAATGCAACAAAAACAGATTAATTTGACTCCATTAAAAAGTTTTAAAAATGCTTCAAAAGATATTATCAAGAAAATGAAAAGATACCCATAGAAAGGGAAAGATACCTGCAAATCATATATCTGACAAGGAACTTGTATCTAGAATACACAAAAAATTTCCTACAACCCAATATATCTACTCCTTACTTACCAACTATTTTGTTATCCAACATTTATGACAACTTTGTATCGTTCTGTTGTGCATAAGGTCTTTATGAAACACTGCCCAGCCTCACAATGGTTGCTACGCTTAAGCCCATTACTACTGCCACTGTGCCAATCCAGCTTTTTTGCTGACCCTCCAATTTACCAAGCATGAAGTCCTTTTCCAGCCATAATTCCCTCCCAATAATATGTCCTTAAGTATGAGAGATGATGTCTGTCCATTGTGGCTTCTAAGTTGCATTCTGTCTATACTCCTTCCAACACCGATTTGTTTGTTCTATTGACAGTCCATGGTACTTTTAATGTTCTCCTCCAACACCATAATGCAAATGCATCAGTTCTTCTACGGTCTTCTTTATTCATTGTCCAACTTTCATAATCATATGAGTGAGTGCCTCCAGTGCCACA
>NW_006408846.1:2530203-2531184 GCF_000296735.1 Chrysochloris asiatica
TATTCAACTCTTTTACTTCCTCATTTCTTCCATTTGCTTTAGCATCTCTATGCTGGAGAGCAAGTTTCAGAGTCTCTTCTGACATCCATTTTTGTCTTTTCTTTCTTTTTTGTCTTCTTAATGACCTTTTGCTTCCTTTCTGTATGGTGTTTTTAATGTCATCCCACAACTCTTCTAGTCTTCGGCCATTAGTGTCTAATGCTTCAAATCTGCTCTTGACATATCTCTAAATTCAGGTGGGATATGTTCAAGGTCAAATTTTGGCTCTCATGAACTTGTTTTAATTGTCTTCAGCTTCAGCCTGAACTTTCATATGAGCAGTTGAAGGTCTGTACCACAGCTGCTCTTGGTTTGGCTTTGACTGATGACAGGAACTTTTCCACTGTGTCTTTCCACATATGTAGTCAATTTGATTTCTATGTATTCCATCTTATGAGGTCTATGCTGTGCGGTCATCTGTTGCTCAAAAAGGTATTTGCAATGACCATGTCATTGGTCTTGAAAAATTCTATCATGTGATCTCCAGCATTGTTTCTATCACTAAGGCCATATTTTCCAACTACTGATCCTTCTTTGTTTCCAATCTTTGCAGTCCAATCACCAGTAATTATCAATAGCTCTTGATAGCATGTTTGATCAATTTCAGAGGGAAGAAGTTGGTAGAATTCTTCAATTTCATCATCACTGACTTTAGTGGATGTTGCATAAATTTGAGTAACAGTTGTATTAACTGGTCTTGTAGGCATATGGATATTTTTCTATCACAGACAGCATTGTACTTCAAGATAGATCTTGAAATGTTCTTTTTGATGTTGAAAATTATACCGCTCCTCTTTGTCATTCCTGGCATAGTAAACCATTTGATTTGCCAGATTCAAAATGTCCAATGCCAGTCCATTTCAGCTCACTAATGCCTAGTATATCTATCTTTAAGCATTCTATTTTTGATATTTTATAATTTTCCTATATTTATACTTCATA
>NW_006408846.1:2531489-2540212 GCF_000296735.1 Chrysochloris asiatica
GGTGATCCTGCTGGTATTTAAAATACCAGCAGCATAGCTTTCAGAATCATAGCAACTTCAATTCATCACAATAGGACATACTGACAGAGGAGTGATGGACTAGTCATTAGGGACATGCGAATGAAAAGCACACAATCTATCACTTCATACCCACTAAGATAGCTTTAAACAAAAAGTCACATAATAACAGATGATGGTGAAGATGTGAAGCAATGGGGCCTTATATATTGCTGGTAAGAATGATGTAGAAGGATGTAGTCTGACAGTTCTTCAAATGGCTAAAAATAGAATTACTATAAGACGCTGCAATTCCACTCCCGCAAGAGAAATGAAAATGTATACCCATATAAAAGCATGCACATTTGTTGTATGCTGTTGAGTCAATTCTGACTCATCAAAACCCTATAGGATAGAGCAGAACTGTTCCATAGGGTTTCCTAGGAGTAAATCTTTATGGGAATAGGTCACCAGATCTTTTTTTCACAGAGTTGCTGGTGGGTTCAAACATTTTGGTCAGCATCCAAGCACTTAAGCCACTGTGCCACTAGAGCTCTTTTAAAAAAATGTTTATAACAACATTATTCATAATAACCAAAAAGGTGGGAATAATGCAAGTATCTATCATATGTTGAATGGATAAACCTTGAAGACACTATGCTATTGGCTATCTGTATCCTATTCTCCCAGGCCTAAACAACTACGAATCTAGTTCTTATCTCTATAAATTTGCCTATTCGGGACATTTCATATAATTGGAATCATATCATATGTGGTCTTTTGTGACTGGCTTTTTTTTTACTTAGAATGTTTTCAAGATTTATCCATATTATAGCACTCATATTGTGTGCTTCATTCCGCTATGTAGTAAAATTATGCTCAATTGCATATTCCATTATGTGGATGATGGCTATGCCACCACATTTTGTGATGTATTCATCAACAGATGGGCATTTGAGTTGTTTCCAATGTTAAGTTAGGTGAATAATACTGCTGTGAACATTTGTGTACATGTTTTTGTATGGACATGCTTTCATTTCTCTTGAGCAGATACCTAGGAGTGGGATTCCTCTTCTAACGTGTACAAATGATTTACAGAAAAGAAAACATAAATATGTTTTAACCATGTGAAAAAAATGCCCAATCTCATACTAAAAATACAAATTTAAAGAAAGAGAATTCCTTTTAATCTGAGATTAACAATGATTAAAAAGTTTAGTAATAAAACATTTTGGTAAAATTGTGTGGAAAGTGGCACTTTTATTCTTAGCTGGCTGCTTTAATTTTATTCCAAAGTATTGAGCATTTGGTCAAGAGAGAAAAGTAACAAATACTATATGATCACACTTATACTTGAGGGTCAGAGAAAAAGAGAAAGACCCCCAGCGAGATGAATTGGCAAAGTGGCAGCATCAATGGGTTCAAGCGTGGCAACAATAGTGAGGTTGACCCAGGATTGGGTAGTGTTTCATTCTATTGTGCATAGGGGTCACTATGAGTCAGTACTGACTCGATGGCACCTAACAACAATAACAACAAAATGCATAGAGACCGAAGTTTACTACTGATTACTAAGGGTGGATGGGAGGAGGGAAGGGAGAATTAGTAATTAATGGGCACTGAGTTTCTGCCAAGGGTGGTGAAAATTTTTGAAAACAGAGGTGATGACTGTAGAACATGGTAAGCTTAATCAATGCCATTAAATTGTAGTCACTCAAGTGGTTGTAATGGCAAATGTTTTGTTATATGTCTTACCACATTAAAAGAGAGATCATGGGTCCTTTTTCTATTTTTAAAAGTTAAAAATTATATTTTCCAGCTACAAATTATTAATGTAGTCCAATTAATATGGGAGTTTATTTTCTTCTGATCTTAAAAGAAATGAAACCATTTCCTTAGGCCCCTAAAATGACATGTTCTCTAGGCCCAGTATCTGCTGTGTCTGTGGATAAGCCAGTATTGCTTGTATCATATTATTTACTTACCTCTAACCTATACTGGATGCTTGTTTGTTGTATTCTTTGATTTTGAATAGGTAATACATGAACATGATGCTAAGTTAAAAATTAATTTTTTTATTTTTAAAGTAAGAGAGACAAAGTGCTAATCCAACTTCGCTAGTGATTCATTGGGAAACAATCCCTCAGAGCTTAGTTTCCTCATGTAAAGCATGAGATTTTGATTTAATAATTTAATCACTGAACTCTTTCCCAACTCTGATAACTCAGCCCTGTCCAATTAAACCACAAACCCTAGGACAATTCAAGGAGGGTAAATTTACTTCAGAACAAGGAGGCCAGCAAATCACAGTATTTGAAGGATTGTGGGTTCCAAACACATCCTAGATAATATTAAAGAATGGATGTAATGATCTTGAACAAAACACAAATGAGACAAATTCCAGCAGCCACCTATACCTGTATAGCGAAGAAGTCTTGCTGGTCAACTGTACCTTTTGCAGGTCTGTGATTTCTCCTCTTGCTAGGCCCTGCCTTCTGGGGCAGTTGGAGAT
This sequence comes from Chrysochloris asiatica, assembly GCF_000296735.1. Taxonomy (NCBI): domain Eukaryota; kingdom Metazoa; phylum Chordata; class Mammalia; order Afrosoricida; family Chrysochloridae; genus Chrysochloris; species Chrysochloris asiatica. Next base: position 2,533,999 of record NW_006408846.1, read on the forward strand.
GGTCTGGCAAGGGGCTGAAGGAGCAGGCTCCGTATTCACTGGGTGGTCGTCTTGGAGGTTACAGGATGCAGATAGCTGCTTGGCTGGACCTTCCGTTTCAGCGAAGGATACACATCAAGGACACAGATTTATTACTAGATGATTCAGTGGTGCCTCTCTTGGAAATTGATAGCCCATGTTCCTCAAGATGATGGTGACAGTGTGGGGAAGTCTGTACAACACAAGCAGCCAGAACCCCAATATAATCTTGTGGTTCTGAGGCCCAGGTTCTAACTTTTCCTGATCTTATCTGCCCTGCCCAACCACATCCTCCACCCTTGCTCTACTCCCTTCTCTCCCAACCTCAGCTGGAGTCACTTGATTGGACTCTTGACTTACAGTTTTCTTTTTAAAAAGACAGATTTCAACTTGAGTTTTATCTAAAACACAGGAGGCTTTGAGAGGTATGTTGTTGTTGTTAAGTGCCGTTGAGTCGGTTCCGACCCATAGCGACCCTGTACAGGGTTTCCGAGGGTGTAAATCTTTACGAGAGTAGAAAGCCTCATCTTTCTCCTGCGGAGCGGCTGGTAGTTTCAAATCACTGACCTTAAGGTTCACAGCCCGATTCGTAACCACTACGCTACCAGAGCTCCTTGAGAGGTATAGGAGGAGGAAATACTCTCCACCAAATCATAAACAAATACTTACTGTGCCAGTTATCAATGTATTGCCTGTCAGCTCGTCACCAGCTCTGTGGTAATGGATGGAATGCCTTTAACCAGTTCATTTTTAGTGTTAAGCACAATGCTAAGCTTTTTCAATAGAGGATTGTTGTTGTTAAGTGCCATCAAATTCAGAGCAACCCCATATAGGGTTCCCAAGGAGCAGCCGGTGGGTCTGAACCACCAATCTTGTAGTTCAAACCAACCTGTGGTCCAGTGCTTATCTTGCAGTGCCACACCAGGACTCCCAATAGAGGGTGCTGAAAAGACAGTCGGGGCGGGGGTTGGGGGGGGGGGGGGGGGGTTTCTCCACTAGTGAGCAGTGAAAGTAAGCAGACATTATTTGGTAATGTTCTGCCCCACCTGTGTGCCCAGAATGCAAAGTCCTTCAGCAGCCCAGGCTTACCATTGTGATCCCATTCCATAGGGACACTGCTTGCTCAGCCTTCCTACCCATATTGGCATCCTGACGTCCATCACCACTCATGTACCTGGCCACCATCAGCAGCTCACTCAGAAAGCTGTTCCATTTGCCCAGTGACTGTAAACCAGCCCGGGCCCAAACTAGCAAACTTCTCTGCTATTTTCTTCTAATGAGATCTGGACTCCAGCTATGGAGATCTGACTTCCCTTCAAGTTTGCCCTTCCTTGTAAAGTCTCTTTCAGTCCGAGGATATAATTTTTTTCCTTTCACCCTTTATTATAACTTGATATTTTAAAAACGTTTCCTGTTTAATGTGATGAATGGTGTTTATCTTCTGAGAGGAGCCAGACTGAATAAGGAGGTGTCAGGTAGTGTTCTAGGCACCAAAGATGAGATGCATCCATGAACAAGGTAGACAAGGTACTTGCTTAAACAAAAATAACTTATTTACAATAATTTATTAGTATTAGTTTATATTATTTTATGTAAATATGTATTTATTGATGACTTAAATAAAGCTCAGCCATATTTGAGAGATCTATCATGGGTCCTAAGGAGCTCTGGTAGCATAGTGGTTACGAATCAGGCTGTGAACCTCAAGATCAGCAGTTCGGAACTACCAGCTGTTCAGCGGGAGAAAGGTGAGGTGTTCTGCTCCCGTAAAGATTTACAGCCTCGGAAACCCTGTGCAGGGTTGCTATGAGTCGGAACCGACTCCATGGCACATAACAACAACGACAATCATAGTTCCTTAAGAGAAGAAAATTGTAGCAAGCAAAAACATTATCTTCAACAACCCGACGGTAATATGATAGTGAATTCTGTGGAATTGTTTTTTTTGTGTGTGTGTGTAAAATATTCCTCAGTGTAAGCTACTGTCATCACGAAAAGTACCACTCAATAAAGATGAACTCTAAGAGTACAAAACAATGTGTTCTAACAGCACAGCTCGCTGAGGCTTTGGATTGATTGATTCATAAAACTGATTGTATGGATTTCTGAAAATGGATGAGTTGAGGCATATTCATAGAACCTGTTTTCTCAGTGGTGTCGATATAGCTCCCCAAAAGGTGAAAAAGTGTTCTTGTGGGGTGAAAAAATTCCCAGATATTACAATGGTTTGTGAACCTCCAAAGGGCCACAATACATAAAGTTATACAATACATCTGTGATATTAAAATTTCATGGGTGGAGACAACTGTGTGGGGAAAAAAAAAAAATGTCTAAAGTGATCCTGGTGTGGTGCTGTGGGCTAATGCACTGGACTGCAAAGTCATTTGAATGACAAGGTCGGTGGTTCAAGCTCACCAGCCACTCCTTGGAAACCCTATACAGGGCCGCTATGGGTCAGAAATAACTCAATAGCACTTAACAACAACAACAACAAAGTGATCCTAGGGATACAATAATAGAAAAAAAAAAGATTGAGAAGCGACAAAATAAACTATTATCTTTCACAATCATCTATTTGGATGGAATTTAATGGCAAAGGTCTAAGGTACATGGAAACAGATTTTAATTTATTCATGTATTACTCAGAATATTGAGTAATAACTTACTAATCATTCATCATATAAAATTTGTTGCTGTTGTTAAGTGCTTCCGAGTCAGCTCCAACTCATAGCGTCCCTGTATAGGGTTTCTAAGGAGCAGCTGCTGGATTTGAACTGCCAACCTTGTGGTTCGCAATCCAGTGCTGATCTTACAGTGCGACACTGTAGTTGTTGTTATGTGCTGTAGAGTCGGTTCCGACTCATGGCGACCATGTACAGGGTTTCTGAGGCTGCAAATCTTTATGGGAGCAGAAAGCCTCATCTTTCTCATGGAACAGCTGGTAGTTTCAAACTGTTGACCCTGAGGTTAGCAGGCCGATTCGTAACCATTATGCTACCAGAGCTCCTTAAAGTGCCACACTAAGAGTCCCATATAAAAGTTGTTGTTATGTGCCATGGAGTCAATTCCGACTCATAGTGACCCCGTACAGGGTTTCCAAGGCTGTAAATCTTTACGAGAGCAGAAAGCCTCATCTTTTTTCCACTAAAAGTAGACACTATTATTTATTATTCCAATTCTACACATGAAGAATTGAACATATCTATGTGAAATGTTATATAATTAGAGTATCATCAAATATATAAAAATATTGTAGGCATCTTGCTTAGAGGACAATTTCAGGATATTGGAAAATCAAACAAAAACCATCAGAAACAGGTTTGTATCTTATGAACTGAGGAGTTACTGGTGATAACCACAGTTGACAGAAATCAGAAAAAAATTTTAAGTGTCATCAAGTTGGTTGTGACTCATAGCAACCCCATACAGGATTTCTGAGGGTGTAAATCTTTGTGGGACATATGAATGTGATGGAGCACACAGCAGGTAAAGCAATGAAAACCTTTTAGATCAAGATGGCTGACAACATCCAAGAAGGTTCCATCACTGATGCGCTGCTGGCACCATCACACTCTCAGTGGTGTTTGCAGGAAAGGTAAACACTCATGTAAAATATTTGCTTTTATGGAGTTTATATTCTACAGAGGCTTTTAAATAAGACACAACTCACCAAATAAGTCAGCTATGTAAAACTTTGAGGCAGAATATTTCAAGGACAAGGAGGCAAGTGCAAAGAACTTGAGTGATAATGAACATGAGAACTAAAGACCACTGGGGCGAGACTTTAGTGAGCAAGGTTCGGAATGTACCAAGATGAAGCAGAAGTGACAAGCCTCTAAGGTAGGGTAACCACCATAACCTGACTGGGTGCTGCAGTGGCTGGAGGGTTGAGTCCACCCAGAAGCATCTCAGAAGAAATGCCTGATAAACTTATGAAAAAGCAATCATTGAAAACTCTATGGAAGACAGTTCTACTCTAACACACATGGGGTATTACACGCAGGAATTGGATAGAAATTGTTTCTTCCTGGTTTAACACAGTTATTGTCAAGGCACTCTGCAAATGGATGAAAGAATACTAATGGGAGAACATCAACTTTACACTCATCCTATTGTATTTTGTTTCATTGCAATTACAATCCCCTCCATGAGTCATCATTCAACAGCATTTGCTTCTATTCCTTTTTTCTTGGATGTACACCAAAACACTCAGGAATATGCAATCATTCAAACACCCAAAGGGCATATTCTGCAAGCCTGCCACAACAACCCCCCAACCCCCGCTGCCAGCACACAGCCTTTCTCCCTCTAAGAGTCTAGAGGTGAGTCCCCAGTGGCTCCATCTCTCCACATCATCTCTGCCTCCATCTCTGGTATTGCTGCTTCTCTAAATAGGGTCCCACTCTTCTCCCTGTATGATCCCAGGGTCCTTCATTCCTGGACGGAAAGATCAACCACTCCCCTCTTTTTGCTACAAAACTCTACCTTTACAGTTGCAACAATTGCAATGTCATAATAACAATAACTCAATATTGAACCACTAGAGTCTTATGCTCATTTTCTTTCACTAGCCCCGTCTAGACAGATTGAAAACCACTTAATGGTGATTCTACCTTCCCCCACACCCTCTGAAACCAAACTCCCTCTTGAAAACTTGTAGGCCAGTCACTTTGTGCCTTTATAGACCCCCATTTTAGGTAGCCATATCTAAGTTGCCTATCCCTATCACCCATGTACAAATAAATATTGAAAGTTTTAAAGTAGGATAGGATAGTGACATATATACCATATGGGTCATCCAACATATGTATGAACTTAATTCTCATTGAAGTGGGGATAGTAGAAGAGAACAAGCAATGTAACTTATTAAATAGGCAATGTGCTAAAGCTTTAACTTTCTATTTAATCTACACATAAACAGGTATTTCTATTCTCATATGCATTGAAATGAGACAAAGACGTGTGTTCTCGATCACAATAGATAATGAGTAGCCAAACTAGGATTTCAAACTCATTTTGTTATTACAGGAGGATAAAAATTGGAGTCTGTGATAGCATATGTACATTCAGAATTTTTATTTCAAAACAAAAGAACCACGGTTAACATTAATAATAGAAAATTCATTTGGGAATATTCACAATCTGTTCACTGAGAAATGAGAAAAACTTCCAACTTGCATTACTGCTAACCCAGTTTTTGAGGAACCAGAAGTAGAGGTGCGGTTAAATTAGAGGGAAGTCACTTCTTTCAAAAGAACCCCATAGTTATGTGGTTTTTATCCAAAGACTCAATGACCAGAGGGAATAATGAAAACTGAGAAAATAACTGGTCATAGGTAGGGATTTGGCTAATGGATTTGTAATGTGTAAACACCAAGGAGGGAGGGAGATGAAAATGGGAAGAGAAGGTGAGGGTCATCAGGGTCCAGTCACCTTCTGTAAAAATACTGAGAAACTAAATGATTGTAGAGGCATTAATGACCTATGGCAAGAGTAAATCCCTCCATTACGCCGAACCTGAAAATCCAGGGCTAGAAGCAATCTTCCATTTGCTTCTCACCCCCTTAATGCCTCCTTGCCTCCACTGCTTCTCTCCAGGACCCCTAAGGCGCTCTTAGGTGCTCTGATGTCACACTCTGTTTCCCACTCTCATTGCCTGAGTCCAGAGATGAGGCCCTCCATCCTCAACCTCAAGGTTTAGGAAGTTCTCTTCCAACTTTTTAAGGAAAGGAGACCAGCTGAGATTAAATTCTAGTTTGGGAGAAAACCAAAGATATTCTACCCAGAAGAGGCAGTATTATTTATTTACATAGCGATGTGTTTTAATATATTCTTCACAAAAGGAAGTAATAGGAACAAGTTACCAATAAATTACTTCCACCAAGAGCAAAGTGACAGTGCACATACATTCATACTCTCTCAAGTGTGGGCTACACTGCTCATATAGTCAGACGATTCTAAAGGTGGTCTATTGGGAAGATTCAAGTCCCCTAAAAGTGATAAAACAGACACAGACAAGCATGCCATGACCCTAAAGCAACACACTTAAACTAGATAAAAATCATTCAGGAAAAATCCTCTACCACAGCTGAGGTTACAAATTCAAATTAGTTATGAATATTCTCCTGAAAATTCCTTTAAATCTATGGATTAAAACAAAACAAAACAAAATCAACAATTAAAATCTCCTAAAGAA
>NW_006408846.1:2541357-2542512 GCF_000296735.1 Chrysochloris asiatica
CTTCCACGGGTCTCAGGAACTTTGAAGAAGGTGAAGATCAAGAAGATAACAAGGAAGACAGTAAAAATGATAAAAACGTAGGGTCCTAAAGCATTCTAGTGAAAGGAAACACAAAAGGAGAGTCAATATTAAAATGTGTTCATTGACAGACTATCATATTCTTCACATCCAGATTCCTAATAGACTTCAAGTCACGGACCCTCCCACATTTAATGAAAAGGTTTCTTTAGATATTTAATTATGGTGCCATTACCAACTTATTATATTTCTCTACATTCTTTGTGGTATTCCTCTTCACTGTGACTAAAGTTAGCTGTTTCTAAATACTATTGAATTAGTTTAAAACTTTGGAGTCGTGGTGTGGTGCTGTGGGATAAAGCACTGGACCACAAGATTGGTGGTTCAAACTCACCAGCCGCTCCTTGGAAACTCTATATGGGTCACTATGAGTTAGAACTGACTTGATGGCATCTAACAACAACAACATTTTAGAACTTCAGATTATTATTTATAAAATCTTGGGTTTTGAATGGCTCTCAAAAATAGAAAATGCATTCTAAACATCCATTGCCAAGATCCTTTATTTAACAGATTTGATTCACCTCAGTTTATAACAAGAGCTACCTGATACATTAACATCTTACACTTATAGTCAGCCTTTAAAATATGAAGCCATGATCAATTATTCATTAAGCCTGTATTTCAGATTTATAGTCTTTTAGAAGGAGTCCTAGCGTGGCATTCAACCACAAGGTTAGTTTTAACTGCAAGGACGGAAGTTCAAACTCACCTGCCACTTTTTGGAAACTCTGTACAGGGTCACTATGAATAGGACTTGACTCAGCAGCACTAAACACAACAGTCTTTTAGAAGTTCCTAGTTTTGCCCTCCCACTTCAACCTTTTCTGTTGTTATTTTCGTCTTTTTCTATATATCATTCAAAAATGAGGGGGGAACATTTTTTCATATTGGACCATTCATGGCATTAATGAGTAATATTACGAATATCTTAAACATGTTGGTTTCTGTGGGATGGTTTTAAGACAAGTAATTTACTTACTGCAGCTGAAGGGAAGAGTAGTCCCACCAAAAAATTGGAGGTCCAGTTGGAACAACCAGCCACTGCCATTGCAGCTGGTCGAGGTCCCTGGCTGA
>NW_006408846.1:2543502-2550386 GCF_000296735.1 Chrysochloris asiatica
GTGAAGATAGTATTAACCACACCAGCACCAATGGTGGCATAGATTGGCTCTCCAACACCTGCATCTTTGAAGATTCCTGTAGAGTAATAGAATACCTAAAAGAAAGCAAAAAGGAAATGCAACTGTGAATTAGCAATGCTTAGCCTGTATCAACAGCACTGAAACAACAAAAGCAACCAGTTCAAAAGGAGTCCTGGTGTGGCACTGTAGGATAAGCGCTGGACTGTAAGGTTGATTTGAACCACAGGGTCAGCAGTTCAAAGGCACCCACTCTTCAGAGACTCTACACAGGGTAGCTTTGAGTCAGAACTGACTCAACAGCTCTTAAGCACAATAACTAGTTAAAAAGAACCCTGGTAGTGTTGTGGATTACAGGCTGGGCTGGTAACTGCAAAGTCAGCAGATTGAATCTACCAGTAGCTCCATAGGAGAAAGATGAGGCTTTCTGCTCCTCTAAAGATTTACAGCCTCAGAAACCCTATACAGGTGCCAACTTAATTGCAAACAACCACAGCCACCATCACCACCAGTTAAAGATACATTTTTAGCAAATATTCGGTATCTTATCTCCATTCTCATCTTAATTCACCCAAATTCTAGTATTGGTTTCCATTTTTTTTACTTTCTACTCTGTTTATTCCCATTATTCCAAATAGATTAGACTCATAGTGACCCTGTGTAGGGTTTCCAAGGAGGGTCTAATGGGTGTGATTACCATCAGTTGGTCCAGTGATTATCCTACAGTCATCCCATATCAGGACACTTTCATACACCCACTGGATTTCCTATCCCTAAGCCCATTCCATCAGTTTTAAGAAATAACAACTATCAGCTATTATTTTTGAACGTTTACTACTTGTTAGACACCATACCAAAATAAAACACAAGGCTACTACAATCACTATAGTTTAAAATGTTAAATATTGGCCTCAGACCTCAGTCTGAACCTCAGATTTGCTTTAGCAATTTTACCCAGAGTATTTGCCTCTGTAGCAATATTCCCTCTATATTTCATGAATATATGCCTCTACATTAGGATTCTACAAGAAACAACTCTACAAATCTCCACTAGCTGGGACAGAAACTACGTATACCTGGATATTCTAAAATAGGTTAAGATCATGCTTTTTTGAAACAGATTTGTAGTGACATCCTTATTGAAAACTACTGCTCTGGGAGAGAAGCAAGGGTAAACTAATTATCCCTGTTAACAAAAAAAATCCAATATAATATTTTATGACAATATAGACATCCGGGGAAAGGACAGCTGAACAATTATAATTAGCAATGACTATGCCCATTCTCTTCCTGATATACAAATCCACACAAATGATGTGTGGACTTGCTTATCAGGAAGAGAATACAGGTACACACCCTTTAATGTCCATGATTGTTGTTGTTAGGTGCCATAGAGTCAGTTCCAACTCATAGCAACCCTACGCACAACAGAATGAACCATTGCCCAGTACTGCACTAGCTTCAATTATCCTCACAATCAGTGCTATGCTTGAGTTCACTGCTGCTGCCACCGTTAGTTCGGTGACATAGGATGTTATTGATTTGGATGTTGTGCAAATACCACATGATGGAAAGTGGGCAGGCTGAGACCTGTGCCACGTCTAAGGACTGTGTGACTACTCTGGCTCTGCTTCTGGTCGCTGTCCAGGGTGGTTGCTGTCCAGCTTCCAAGAGTCAGGCCTGTCCTCCACCCAGGTGTCCTGTGGTATGTGAACGCTTTGCTTTCCAGTTAGCCAGAGTGGCCAAGCCTTTCCTTCCTTCCTCCCTGCTCTGTATCCTTAATGAGCTTTAAAAGGGAAAGGGCAGCCCACGGACTCCTTTGTTTTCTCTCTTGTCATTGCTGCTGCAGCAACCTGGCAACTGCCACTGTCTTAGGTACATAACAAGGCAAACATGCCTTGGCAGGGAGTCCCCCTCACAGCAACATCTATGCAATTTCCACTTGAAGATAGCATGGTGGGATAGGCAGCCATGAATAGGCATGGGATCATCTCCATTCCCTGACTCTCTAGGACCAGGGGATAAGGAACTGGAGAGTTAATGGGAGACAGATAGGATCTTACACTTAGCAAAACACTTCTGCTACACCTATTCTTTCATCAGGATTTACCAAGATTATAGGACCATGGGCATATATGTGGTGGGACATTGAATGAATACCTGTATACACATATACATCTCAAGCAAACTTCTTACAGGAATGGTATCTTGCTATCTAGTGCCATCAAGCTAAATTAAGCTAACCTCCATGTCATCTTGTCTAGAAAGACTATCTATCCAACTTCCCACCTAGTCTACCCTTTAAAGGAAAATTAGAAAACATTGCTTCCTCAAAGGTAGATCAGAAAAGTGACTTCAAAACCACTATGCATCAGATTTAACTCTTCACAAAGAAGCAATTCAAGGTCTTATGTAGAGATTGAGTCAGTAGAATCAACACTTCGGCTCAGCCATGCCCCAGGTAATACTGGATTAGGCAGTGTGCCTATAGCAGAATCTGCTCACTGACTAAACTGGAAGACATCTTGGTCCAAAAGCAATGAATTTACATATCATTTCGTGAGGTGGGAGGAGTCTGTCCTGCAGAGTGAGATCACTTTCTGATCCTATTCTGCAGGGCCAAGAATATGGTGACACAAGAAAGGCACCTAGGGCACGTAATTGGAGGCACTCACTCATGGGAACATGCACTCACACCAAAGGGCTTTATGTGCCTCACCCTAATCCCAGCTCTATTGCTCTGCAAGTCTTAAATCCAGTGATTCATCAAATGAGGACATTTGAGACTGGGATCCATCAAAATCACCTGGGAAGCTTTTTCAAACTCTCTCCTCTCGGGTACTAATAATGTATGAACCTCCAACCCCTTATGGAAATCATTGTTACTTCAAATGCCAACTGTATCCTTCTAATGTGTTGGGCGGGAGAAAAGGCCAAGGACTAAATTATTATTTTATGCACCAATTATCTTAGCAGAAAATGCTTCCTTACTAAATGATTTAATCATGTTGATCAAAAACGGACAGAAGCCCGCAGGGCATCAATCAGTATTTAAAGAGGTGGGATAGGGCATTCTTCATATCAAAATATTTTATCTACAAGTCAATAGAAGATATGGGGATAAATTTTTAGGAAGCTGATGTTTGCATAGCCTGTAAGGGCTACCTGCCAAATGCCAGCTTCCATTTTTTGTCACCCAATTTCAATGATCACAGGCACTATTTTAGTTGTTAAAACAAATAAATGAATAAATATTATACATCTAATGGTAAGGCCAGCTCTAAGTGGTGTTGCCTATGCCCCCCAGACAGCTTGAATTGATTTCTTATCAGTTCTCCAGAAACTTACATTGATTTTACACCACAAAGTCCTGGAAAAACAAAAACAGTAAGATGAAAAAAATGTAGAATATACTTTAGGTGAATGGTTTACATGGTCACTGATGGTATCATATTAGATGCATCAGAGTTTAAAAAGAACTAAAAGCAAAAAATTTGGTCATAAACATTAAAGAAAGTTAGATAAATCTGTGACACATATACATTGGAAAAAGTCTAGAAGAGGATGAACATGAACCTTAAGTTTCAAAAACTATGGGTGATTTGCAATGTTAATTTCATCTAGTTTCTCTTTTTTCTATATGTAAAATAATCCACCTAGATAACTTTCTGACTTGTGGTGACATGGCAAACATTGTGAGGGTCCTGAGACACTGTATATGTGAGCAAGGGAGCAACAACTAAAATGTGATGCTACGCATGTCTGTGGTCAGCTGTTTTAAGAGAAATAACACAGGGTGCCTTTGACCCAAAAGTAGATACTCACAGCATTGATTCCAGAAAGCTGCTGAGAGAGCTGGAGCATGATGGAAATCATGATGGGCTGGCGGTAGTTCGGTGCTCTGAAGAGCTCCAGCACAGTGACTTGCTTTTCCTGGGCCATCCAAGCACTCTCATCTTTCATCTCCTGGATGTCTTGGCTCACATCCTGGGTACCCCACAACTGCTGGAGGACTAGTGAAAAGAGCAAACAGGAAAGGAGGAAGATAATGTGCTGCTCAAATTCGTATTTATTGTTAAGATAGCTGGGAAAACAATGCAAGGCTATGGCTGATCAATTAGATTCCATGCAGTAGAAGGAGGAGGTTTCTACCACAAGAGAACTCTTCACTTGAATTTTGAGGGGACAAGGAGGCAAGGAAAGAGGATGAAAAAAAAAAAAAAATGTACCCAACACCCTTAAACCACAACCCTAAAATTCCTATAGGAAAGATGTGAAAGTTACTCACTTTGCTTGGCATTTTCCTCTTCCTGTCTGTTAATGAGCAAGAATCTAGGGCTTTCAGGGCAAAATGGAAGGGCTGCACTTTGTAGGACAGCTGGAATGATGGTGAACCCCAATAGCACAGGCCACAGCTCTTCAGATCCCAAGATGACTTCCAGACCAAAGATCTATAGAAACCAAAGAGAATGCTATAAACCCCAAAACAACGATGCTAACTCACTTAATAAGCCATAAAAAGAACACTTATTAAATATGAGAAGTTCTAGAGTACCTGGGCCACCAGAATCCCGATGACGATGCCTAGCTGGTTTAGAGTGCCAAAGGCACCCCGTAGGGCAGTAGGAGATACCTCTCCAATGTACATGGGCACAAAACCTGTGCAGAGTCCGCAGAAGAGGCCAATAACCAAGCGGCCCAAGATCAGCATTTCAACTGACTGAGCTATTTTACAGAACCCCATAAGGCAGCCACCTGCGATAGCCAGTATGTTGACAATAAGCATTGAATTGCGCCTGTAAGGGTCAATCAAAGACAGGTGAGGTTAGTAAACTGGCCCAAAATCTTTCCCCTCCTTTTCTTATTCTTGTGTTCTCCAGGCTCATATACCTTTTCTTCCTTTCAATCTAACTCTTCTTTTCCACTGTCTAGTCTCAGAACATTTCTAGTTAGAATAATCAGGATCTATGGCTCTTACTCTGTATGCAAAAAAATTCACCTATTGAGTTTAGTTAAGACTATCTGCAAGTTCTACCTACAAATCTAGGATTTTAACAAGCATCTTAACCCAGTACTTCTTTAAAGTAGCCCACAAATTAGCAGCATTCATAAACTCTGCTACTTCATCCCAAAACCAAGTTAGTAGGTCTGACTCAGGGTGGGACCTAGCAATCTTCTAAAAAGCCCTCCAGGTGATTCTGATGCAAGTTAACATTTGAGAACCCTAATTCTCATGTATAGTTATTTTTGGATTTCAGTCTTTTAATACTTCTTACTACATATATTTCATATGATATAGTTGCTTTGATATCATTGACATACTGGTGGTGATATTATTTCAAGAAAAATTATCTCAAGCAAATTTTTGTGCTTGAATCCAAGAAAATAATATGCAAAAAGAGAGTCAACTTTAGTTGTTCTTCTCCAGGATACACTGGGTGATGCTATCAATGATTAGTACTGGTAACCATTATGAAATATTACATTAATGCAACTGACTCCATGGCACAAATAACAATAATGTGGTCAGTGTGAGAGGAAGTCACTGAAATCAACTGATAGAAGACTGAAGTCAAAGGTTAACACTGAACTATTATATATCAACCAGTTGCATCACCATGGTTGGTGTCACCCAGTGAGGGAACTCAGTGTCACTCCCCAACCTTGTGGACCTCTCTTCCTGTACCAGACAATACAGAATCCTTAGTAATGTTTAGTATTAGGTTTAATCGTAGGATAAGATGTAATAAATGTAGTACATTGCTTAAATGTAGCATTTCTTAGGTTATATGAATTCTAACAAAACTATTTTGTAAATCTTCCTACAAAATCAGTAATTTAAAAATGGCAGCAAAAAAATATCTATAGTGTGCTTTGTGTATATGAAACCACGTGATTTGAAACATCACTGTAATTGGGTAATGACAGGTCTGAGCAGGGCTCACTAAAAAGTTCAAAAAGAAAATCGACAAAAATTTTAGTACTGTAGGTATTGATACTTCAAGTTGGGTTTACAAAAGATACTTTTGTCGTTATAATTAATTGTAGGGAAACTTTTATAAAAATAAATTAATAAAATTTCTCCTGAAATATTTGTACACATATTTCATAGACTGTCACTTTGGTATTTACTCCCCCCTCCTCTAGTGATGTCAATGACTTCAACAATGATTTTGAGTTTGGTTAACGATTGGAATTACACAGGGAACTGACATATGGTTCTTATCTCGAGATGGTGATTTAGTTGGCTTCTAGTCTGGCCTGACATTGGAAACTTTAATGGTTCCTTCACTAGTCACTACTGAAAGTATTCTACCCTGTGACACATTTTATTAAAGCTAGCTAAAAGTGAGGAGATTCAATTTTCTTTCTTTGAAAAAAAGATTTACATCAGTTATTCGGCCATAATCCATAATTGCCACAGAACTGTTTAGAAAAGCACACAGCTTCTAGAAACCCCACAGCTGACTTTATTATATTCGAGAATAACTGAACTAGCCTCAACAGGATCAAAAAAACTCATTCATATACCCACCTCCTATAAGACTGGGTGAAAACTATGCAAGGTAGTGGAACTCCAAGAAAGAGCAATCATATTCTATGCCAGGTGGACCAATGGTCCCTTGATTAGAATTTAGGATTTCCTCTTCAAAAACATCATCACCTACTTGCCCTAATTCTGAATACCTGTTCTCAATGCAACTGTACAATCCCCTTCTTTTCCTAGCTTCTGGTCAATACCTGCCAAAGCGATTGACAAAGAGTCCAACGGAGAAGGAGCCAATCATACCACCAACAGAGAAGATAGCCACAGACAAGGACCAGAGGGAAGTGAGCAACAATTCTGTGGGAGGGTTTGTTAACTT
>NW_006408846.1:2550486-2552031 GCF_000296735.1 Chrysochloris asiatica
GCAACAATAGTGAGGTTGGCCCACCGGGATCGGGCAGTGTTTTGTTCTGCTGTGCATAAGGTTGCTATGGGTCGGTACTGACTCGATGGCACCTAACAACAACAACAACAAACCTCAATAAATTTAAAAGCAAAGTACTACAAAGTATCTTCTTTTATTGATAACAGTGCTATAAAATTAGTAGCCAACAGTAGGAAGATAAAGAAAAAATAATCAAATGCATGGAAATTGAACAATACCCTGCTTAAAAGCTACTGGATAATAGATCAAATAAAAGGTGAAAGTAAAAATTTAATTGAGTCAAATGAGAATTACAACACAACTTACCAAAACCTTTGGGACAAAGCAAAAGTAATGTTTAGAGGGAAATTAATAACAGTAAATGCACACCTCTAAATAGAAGAAAAACCAAAATCAACACCTTAACCCAACATCTCCAACAATCAGAAAAATAACAGCAAAGTAAGCCAACTGCCACCAGATGAAAAGATATAATTCAGGTTGTTGTTTGCTGTTAAGTGCTGTAGAGTTAGTTCCAACTCAGAGTCACCCTGTATAGGGTTTCTGAGGAGTGGCTGCTGGGTTTGAAATTGACTGTCTGGTTCACAGTCTGGTGCTTATCCTATAGCGTCAAACCAAGAGTCCATAATAAAGGTTAGGGCAGAAATAAATGAAATAGATAAACAGTAGAAAGAATCAGTAAGACAAGAATTTGGTTCTCTGTAATGATGAATAAAATAAGCAAACCACTGGCAAATCTAACAAAAGAGAAGATGCAAATAACATGAATAAGAAATGATACTGGTGACTTCACAAAAGAACCAATGGAAATAAAAAAGGTAATAAAGAATACTATGAAGAATTGTACTCAAACAAATTCAAGACCTAGAAGAAATGGACAGATTTCTAGAAACACACGTCCTACCTAAATGAACACAGACTGAAGTAGAAAACTTGAACGAGAAGATACTGATCAAGTCATTTTAAAACTCCCAACTAAAAAAAGTTCAGCCCAAATGGCTTTATTGATGAATTCTACCAAACATTCAGAGAAGAGTGGATACCAATTCTACTCAAACTAGTCCATAATATACAAAAGCATGGAAAACTCCCAATTCATTTTATGTAGCAAGCATAGCTGTGATCCCCAAACCAGGTAAAGATATCACTAGGAAAGAAAATTATAGACCAATATCCCTTATGAACACAGATGCAAAAATTCTTAACAAAATCCTAGCCAATAGAATCCAACAACATAATAAATAAATAAATAAAATCATGATCTAGTGGGATCCATACCATGTATGCAAGAATGATTCAATATTAGAAAAATAATCAATATAATTCACTACATAAATAAAACAAAGGAAAAAAAAAATCACAGTTGATGCAGAAAAGGCATTTGGCAAAAATCCAACACTCATTCCAGATAAAAACACTCAAAAAACAAGGAATAGAAGGGAAAGTCCTCAACATAATTAAGGGAATATATACAAAAATAACATCACTCTCAATGGTGAGAAACTAAAGTCATTCCCCTTGTGA
>NW_006408846.1:2552131-2559971 GCF_000296735.1 Chrysochloris asiatica
GAGAAGGAGCCAATCATACCACCAACAGAGAAGATAGCCACAGACAAGGACCAGAGGGAAGTGAGCAACAATTCTGTGGGAGGGTTTGTTAACTTCTCTTCCAAAGTGTAATTGAGAAAGTCCCTTATGATCTGCAAAATAAAACGGTTGGCAGTAGGATGAGAATAAGAGGCAAATGTTGAGGCACTCACTTCCCTAACAGAACGGCATTTCAGTTACTTTGCAATCGAGGGTATTAATAGACGGGGATAACAGATAAAACACTAAAGTCAATGTTGGTCGTTGTCAGTTGTCTTTAGGTTGATTCCAATTCACAGAGACTCTAAATGTGCAGAACAGAGCAGCTCCACAGACATTCAAGGCTGGGGCCTTTTAAGTTTAGAAGCAGATTGTCAGCCCTGTCTTCTGAAGCACCTCTGGGTAGGTTTGAACCACAACCTTCAGTCTAGTGGTAGAACACTTAACCATTTGCGTTACTTACGGACCCAGTGTTAATGTCAATTAGCTCTCAACTCTGGTAGGAAAGCAGCTTTTAATTTTGTTAGCAGCCCAGCATGTAATCACTACATCATCAGATGCACTCCCTGTTTATTTGTTATCTGTTGTTGTTGTTAGGCACCCTCAAGTCAATGTCTTTCTCTCACTGAGCTACTAGGTGAATTCAAACTGCTTCAGAGTACCACCAGAACTGTGTCATTATAGGATAAGTGCTAGTCTGCTCCTTGGAAACCCTATACAGGGCTGCTGAGTTAGAACTCACTCAACGGCACTTAACAACAACAATGGTTAAAGTAAGGATGGGCCCAGTCCAGGGTGAGTAACAAATGAGATTTTACTTTGATTAAATGACTCAACAAGACTTACTTACCAATATATTCTCCCTTTTCATTGTAGATAGGCTAGAAACCAAGTTTGTCTTTGAATCTGAATTCTAGAAACTCTATTCAACAGAAAAATAACTTCCGTACCCCAAATTCTATCTAGTTGTTTACTACTCAGCACCTCATAACTCTAGTGACTTAAGTACTCACCAACTCAGGAGCATTAATGACACCGGTGTTGTAGCCAAACTGGAAAGAGCCGATCGTAGCAATGCTGATGGCAAAGACCAGAGAGGTGGTGACCTGGAGGGGAAAGGGGGGAGCAATTCTTAAAATGCTTCATGACTGCCTCTTATTAATTGAGGAGATATATTAGGAGAGCTTGGTCTATGAACAATATGAGAATTAGATGCGATTTAGATAATGATAGAGTCACAAAGAAGCACGTTATGCTGAATAATTTTTTGGAGGCATGTAGAAAAGCATTGTGTAGCTAACTTGGGAAAAGTAACAAGCAATTTTGAGCAGGAAGTTAAGAAGAACTGGTTGGACAATTTGGAAGCATTTAAAAAACTACCCAAGTAAAGGCAATGATAAAATTGCATTGAGGAATATAATATAAAGAACTTGTTATTGTGAAGAAGAGGAAAAAAAAAAAAAAGTAAAAACAAAACAAGCAAGAATTTGGAGGGCGGAGGAAAGACAGCCTTAAAATTTCTTGTTACCGTTGTTAAGTGCCGTCGATTAACAACGGCTCAGACACATAGCAACCCGTATAGGGTTTCCAAGGAGCTGCTGGTGAGCAAGCTGACCTTGCTGTCCAGTGCTTTTTCCAACAGCGTCACACCAGGACTCCACCTTAGAATTCCTAAGACGTGATTATTTTGAAAACAGCTAGATCCAGTGTAATCAACTACAGTTCAGATTCCATAAAAGTGTCGTGGTGGTGACGGTCTATGTGAAGACACTGGGCTATGCTTTAATAAAACGGGTTCTTATCTGGACCATGTCATTTTACTTTATCTACTCACTGTATCATGGCTCCATTTGAAATTCTGCTTTATATATTGAGTACTGTACTGCTATCCCCCACTGAGCCCTGGTGTGGCGCTGTAGGATAAGCTTTGGACTGTTAGCCGTACTAACCGCAAGACTGGCAGTTCAAATCCATCAGCCACTCTCAGAAACCCTATGCAGGGTTGCTGAGTCAGAACCGATTCAATGGCACAAAATAACATCCCCCACCCAGCAAAGGGAGAACAACACATGCTTACTTCCAACTCAACACACAGAAGACATTTCGTAAGGGATGGAGGGGTGAGATCAGCTCAGTTTTCTTTTCCCCTTGTCGGGAATCATACAAATGATTCTCTAGGTCAGCTCAGCTCAATTTTTATGCGATACCATCTCTCCATTACCACTTATCTTAAACCCCTTCCCTCTTGGATTAGCAGCTGGGAAGGCTGGAAGCTTCAGCTCTGAGAACTGACCTTGCCTGGGGTCTCCCAGCTGTCTGGGTCCCAACTAAGCAGAAACGCCAGGCGTGTGACAATGCAGAGCTCTTTTTCTGTTTTTGTTTAACCCTTTCCCCCTTCACATTTTTTCATTATCCTCAAGGTCCTTTTCTTCCTTCCCATTTTTCAACCCTTCTCCTATTTTCTTTTATTCTCAAGTCAGTTTATCTTTGTGAAAATGCCTCCCTCCCTATAAACATTGCATACACAACACACAATAACATTCAGATACCATAGGGTTCATCCACAATCATAACTGCAACAGGAGGTTCACTGAGTCTCCTTAGCATCCAAAGAATACTAGAGGTTATAGGGCAGATGGTAAGTCACTGTCACACACCTCCAATCAAATCCCTGATCCTTTCAAGGTCTAAGACTTCCAACGAAATCCTTTAATGGCCTTGAGGGCCACACTCATAAGCAGCCCCTGATCCTAGAACATTCAACAGTCTCATCCTTAGTAGCGAAAAATTATGTAAAGTAAACCTGAGAAACAACTACAAGTTCTCCAGGTGACTTTTCCCCAAGATGGGAAGGTGAAAATGGAACGGGGAGAAATTCCTTTTGGATATGACGTTCAAAAGAGAACGTCAGGCTGGAAGAGAAATGATAAGACCTTCCAAAGAAAATAAAACACGACAATCACCGTTAAGGTTTGCCTTTTTAAATGTTCCTGAAACAGACAAAAATAGCCAGTAATTACATCATTCTTACCTTCTCTGTCCCCATGACCCTAATTTAGTTATTTCAGAATCCTCAATAAAGACCTACGATGGGATTCCAGAAACACCTCTTCCAGTCAACAAAACCTTCAAAATGTCCTTTTCAGCAGCAAGTTTTCTTCAGGTCCTCAGTTAGACGCACTCAATCCTTGCCAGTAAAACATCTCAGGCAAAAAAACCTTGCCAGTGCCTATTTATAATGTCTGCAAGGGGTGGAGCTAGAAAGAGAGTCAAATCCGTCTTCTCGCCCCGCCTCAAACAATCTCGTGATCAAAAACTATCTATACTCCTAAGGCAGGCAATAACCACATCCTGCGAGCCGACTGTACATCTCCCCTCTTGCAATAGCAGCTACAGCCTCTTTGTTTCACAGATAAAATGCTACCAGAAAAGCCTGGAGGTAGAGCAAGCACGTTTCTTTATTTTGCCTCTCCCTGCAGAGCAGGATTGAATCAACCTACAGAGGGATGAAAGTACATGGCATTTATCTAAAGGCAGAGTCGGAGAATTAAGGTTGTTTTGGAAGAGTATGAGCAAAAACAAGCAGAAATAACACAAGCCTCTGAGTTTTATCAGCTGTTTTGTGATTGGATTATAGGCTGAGTTTAGAGCCTTGAAGGGGAGGAAAGGCAGCCTGAGAGGGGGAAAAAAAAGCAAAGGGCGGATTTTGGTCTGTTTTTGTCCTAGTTCTCTGACAAGCATGATCTCCCCTAGGAGAAAGAAAACTTGAATTTTTAGAAGCATACCAACTCTCATGGGCATTCACCATATCATCCTATTTGAAAGCTACCCATTCTGCAATATTGGGCCCATTGTCCCAGCATTATACCATCTAGAGGTAACGATCATTTTTCAAAATTCAATTACACAAATAATTGCTGAGCACATACCATGTATCGGGGACTCTCCAAGAAATTGGAGTTTATCAGTGAATAGGACAAAAAAAATCTGACTCTCATAGAGTTTACTGGTTTCCCTTAACTTCTTCCACTTAAATAAAAAAGGAAGAAGGGGAACTGATTCTTACACAAATGGAGCAGATTATCAATCTATTAGTAAAGGACTAACTTTCTTTTAAGGATATGAAATAAGTATCTGATTACTAGGTTGTACCAGAAAATTGAAAGAGATGAGTACAAAAAAGGATGAAAACAGAAAAAGATTAAGAATAACAAAGGGAGAGGAAGAGGCTCCACTGTAAGAGTAAATAGAGCAAATGATTTGGTTTCCAATTAAAAGAATTGGGTCAATGAGAGAAAATAACAAAGCATGATAACAACAGTCAAATTCTGAATTAATTCATAGCCAAGCAACCCCTTTAGAACAAGGGAGTGAAAGAAGCAGAGTAAATGGATAATGATTTTTCTAAATAGTGAGCTCAAGGAATTGCATCTTCCTTTAAGGCTTTGGTTGAAGACCTAGAACTCAAACAGATACTACTAGACATGAAACGAAGCAGGTCTGTTTCCCCAAGTAAGATTTTCTAATGAAATTAGCTGAGGATTGAGGATGAGGGAAACCTGACAGCCAAGAAAACTTTCCTAGAGGTTATATTTCCCCTCCCCCATTCCACCCTTGCCTTCCAGAAAACCCTGTGCCTGGTGGCCCCTTTAGTTACCACAGCAACTGAATTTAGCAGCCAAAGGACAAAGAATCTCCCAAAGGAAAAAGAATAGCAGAGATGTCCGATAGAAATATGAAAGACACCTATGAAATACTAAATTTTCTAGTAGTCACATTTAAATTACTTAGAAAACATGAGAAACTAATTTTAGTAATATGTTTTACTTAACCTTGTTGTTATTTTTGCTAAGTGCCATCCAGTCGGGTCTGACTCATAGTGACCCTGTACAGCGTTTTGGAGGAGCAGCTAGTGGGTTTGAACTGCTGACCTTGTGATTCGCAGTCCAGTGCTTATCCTACAATGCCACACCTGAAGTTTTTACTTAACCTTAATATACCCAAAATACTACCACTTCAGCAGGCAATCAATATAAAAATTATTATTTTACATAGTTGTTTTCCACACCACATCTTTGAAATCCAGTGTATATTTTACACTTACTAAATATCTCCATTTTAGATTCTAAATTTTCTAGAATTAAAGTAAAATGTAGTCTTACCAAAACAACAAAGATATATTTAACAGAAAAATATTTTAAATTGCCCCAGTTTTAAAACGAAAAACCCTAAAATCAAGAAATGCATAGCCTTAAGCACTTTCAGGTAAAGACAGGAAAAACTGCTCCCCACCCCCTCAGAGAACACTGGGAATGATATCTCAAGGAGCACACAAAAAGCTGTTCTAAAGACCACCAAAGTGGATTCTACTCTTTGCTTGCATTTATAACTCTCCTTATAAAGAACAACTTTTGTTATGGTGTGTTTATAATTGTTGTCTTTCTTAATCTGGGTAGGTATGGACATAATACATTTGGATCTAAAAACATTGTAGAAAATAAGCCCTCAGGGTAAGGACAGAAAAACATTTGAGAAATGTTGATTTTCCTGCCTAAATTGGATTTCAACCTTTCTTCATTCCAAATGATTTCTAAAGGACCTGTTCCCAGTTTGAAGATCTTTATCACTTTCTAAGGGGCTTGGCTCCACCAATCCTTCCTTAAAAACTTTAATCCATATCTCATCAGTGCTGGGGTCTAGGTGTAACACTATAGGATAAGCACTGGACTGCTAACCACAAAGACAGCTGTTTAAACCTACTAACCACTCCTCAGAACTAATGGCATTTGACCAAAACAACAAGTACCCACTGGTGCTGGAAGTATTACCCTAAATAAAAAATATAATTGTAGCAATCTTTTATTTAAAAACCTTCAAGAACTATTGACTAAAGTCTTGACCAGCACAATCCAATAGAAACCCTATATAGAACCAACTAGATGGCTCTGGTAGCATAGTGGCTACGACTCGGGCTGCTAACCTCAAGGTTGACAGTTCAAAACTACCAGTGGTTTTGCGGGAGAAAGATGAGGCAGACCGGTCTGCTCCCGTAAAGATTTACAGCCTCGGAAACCCTTTGTAGGGTCACTACTAGTCGGACCTGACTCCATGGTACAACATATGGCACTTAATGACACTGTCCTCTAGATTGCTTCTTGATCTATGTACAGGGTCCACATGAGCATAATTAAGCGTTTTGGAATTCCCATTCCAAATAATTTCAAACAATTTCATAGTTTGTTATGATCCACACAGTCAAATGCTTTTGCATAGTCAGTATTTCCTGTATAGTCTCCTTTAGACACAATCCATATCAGCAATGGTATTTCTCATTTCAAGTCCTCTTCTGCATCTCACTTGGATTTTTGGTGGTTCCTTGTTAATGTACTACTGCAGCATTTTAAATTTATTTTAAGTAAAAATTTACTTGCATGTGCTATTAATGGTTCTGTAATTTCCTCATTCTGTTGGGCTACTTTTCTTTGGAATGATGGATGTCTTCTGATTGGTTGGCTGGGTAGCTGTCTTCCAAGTTTCTTGGCATAGACAAGAAAGTTCATTCTGAGCTGCATCAGCTTGTTGAAACATTTCAATTGGTATTCCATTGATTCCTGAAACTGTTTTTTCATTAGTATCTCCAGTGCAGCTTGGACTTTTTCCTGCAATACCATCAGTTCTTGATCACAAAACTTCAACCATCAGTGTTAGAGGGAGGGTCATTACCAACCCGTGGTATACAGGTGACACACAACTGGACCAATAAATAATATCATGATAAATAGAGAAAAGATTAAAGTTGCCAAGGATATCGTTTTATTTGGATACACAATTAATGCTCCTCTCAACAAATCAAGTGACCTATGTTGTTGTTGTTGCTATTGTTAAATGCCATTGAGTTGGTTCCAACTCATAGAGACCCTGAATAAGGTTTCCGAGGAGCCACTGGTAGGTTTGAACCACCAACCTTATGGTTAGCAGTCAGTGTTTATCCTTCAGTGCCACACCAGGACTCTAAACAGCCTGATCTATGTTGTTGTTGTTAGGTGCAGTGGAGTTGATTCCAAATCATAGAGACCCCATATAGGGTTTCCAAGGTTTTTAAATCTTTGCCAGAGCAGAAAGCTTCATCTTTCTCCTGTGGAGTGGCAGGTGGGCTGGAACCACCGACCTTGTGGTCCACAGTCCAGTGCTTATCCTATGGAGCCACTGAGCTCCCCAAATGAGCTACTGTTGTTGTTATTAAGTGCCTTCAAGAGAGCTCAACTCATAACGACTCTGTATACAGTTTCTGAGGAATAGCTGGTGGGTTTCAACAACAGGTTAGCAATCCAGTGCTTAACAGCATTGGGCAAATCTGCTGCAAAAGGTCTCTTTAAGATGTCAAAGATCAGAGAGGATTAAGGTGCTCCTGATGTGGTACTGCAGGGTAAGGACTGGACAGCTAATTGCAAGGTCAGAGGTTCAAACCTACCAGCTACTCCTTGGAAAATCTATACAGGGTCACTGTGAGTCCGAACCAACTTGATGGCACCTTAACAACAACAATATAGTAATTCACCATTTTGTGTCAGTTTGTCATACTGTGGCAGCTTGTGTGTTGCTGTGTGGCTGGAAACTATGCCATGGTATTTTAAATAACAGCAGGGTCACACATAGTAGACAGGTTTCAGAGGAGCTTCTAGACTAAGACAGACTAGGAACAAGGACAGGCAGACTACTTCTTAATGTTTAGTCACTGAAAATCTTATGAATAGTAGTAGAACATTGTTAGATACAGTGCCAGAAGATAAACCCCTCAGGTTGGAAGGCACTCAAAATACGA
>NW_006408846.1:2566871-2571167 GCF_000296735.1 Chrysochloris asiatica
CTTAGAAAAGTGGAGGGCCAGGGGAAAAGAGGAAGATGCTCAGTGAGGAGGAGTGGCAGGTGGCAACAGCAATGGTTCAAACGTAATAATTGTGAGGATGAATTTGTGTTTTGTTCTGTTGCACACAGGGTCGCTATGAGTCGGAATCGACTCACCGGCACCTAACAACAACAACACAATACAGTCATATTTCTACTGGCCGCAAAAACAGAAATACAGTTAGCAGTGGACAACAAGACCAGTGAGTACATTTATCCTGTATTTGGTATGGTGGAGTCCTGATGTGGCACTGTAGAATAAGCACTAGACCGCAAGGTAGATTTGAATCTCAAGGTTGGCAGTTCAAACTCCCAGTTGCTCCTCTTAAACCTTATACAGGGTCACTTAACAACAACAACAACAACAACAACAACGTGTAGATACATGCTGTAATCCTAAACTCTTTATCTGTGAGTGTAATCCCATTTTGAGAACAAGGCTTTCTGTGATGTCAGTGAGGCCTCATCAGTATCCACTGGGTCTTGAACATAATTACTGCTGAGTGATGCACCATAAATTTTTTTAAAAAAATCCACTGTCCTTGAGTCCATTCCACATTTCTAAGACTGTAAATCTTAACAGGAGCTAACAGTTTCCATCTTTCTCCTTGTAAGCACTGGTGGGTTTGAACCCTGACCTTGTGGTGAGCAGCCCAATTCGTAACTCATTCGCCAGCAGCATAAACAACAAACAGTTAAGTGCTTGGCTGCAAACCAGAAGATTAACTGTTTGAACCTAGTACAAGGCAGAAAGACTTGGTGATATGCTTTTGTAAAGACTTGTTTTTAGGTGCCACTGTGCAGACTCATAGTGACCCTATGTATGTGTATAATAGAATGTAACACTGAGGAATCCTGAGTCATCCTCACAAGATTGCAAATAGCCCACTGCTGTAGCAACTGTGCCAATCTATGTCAAGGTCTTCCTCTTTTCTGATGACCCTCAATTTTACTAAGTATGATGCGCTTTTCTCACAACTAGTCCCTCCTGATAACATGTCCAAAGTACATGAGACAAATTCCCCTAGCCTCACTTCTAAGGAGCATTCTGGTTGTACTTTTCCCAACACAGATATGTTCATTATTTTGACAGCCCATAGTATACTTAAGTTTTTTGCCAACACTATAATTCAAACACATCAATTCTTTCTTTGTTTTTTTTTTCATTGTTCAGTTTTCACATGCATATAAGGCATTTGAAAATAACAGGGCTTGGGTCAGGCTTACTTTAGTTCTCAAAGTGACAGCTTTGCTTATTAATACTTTAAAGACGACTTTTATGGCAAATTGGCTCAATGCAATATCTCATTTGATTTCTTTCTTTTCTTCTTATTTTTTTTTACCTTTTGATTGTGAATTGGAAAGAGCTCTGGTAGCATAGTGGTTACAAGTCGGGCTGCTAACCTGAAGATCAACAGTTCGAAATGACCAACAGTTCCGCAGGAGAAAGATAAGACTTTCTGCTTCCGTAAATATTTACAGCCTCAGTAATGTGGTGCAGGGTCGCTGTGAGTAGGCATTGGCTCCACGGCACACCACTACCACCACCATCATCACCACTGTGAATTGGGTAAAGGTTTGCAGACTAGATCACCAGTTTTACACTCAACAAATCATATACTTCATTTCCTTTCAACGACTGCAGGCCCTCAACGTAACATCCCCTATGAGGTTCCTGTGATTCTTCCTCCTTGTGATTCTTGTTTCCATTCCTCCTTCTTTCCCAACCCTTCTGAATTTTGTCCTTTAAGGTAAATGTTGCTCTGTTGATTTTGAATGGTAGACCATTTTATGTTGTGTGAACCTCATTAGCATTCCTCCCCACCTCCCCAATAAACCTATCTACTTCTTGGCTGAAAATTTAGTCAACAGGGACCATTTGACTTCTTGACTATTATTTCCTTCAGTAAGCATTAATTGTGGATCCAGTGAAATTCTTGATAGCTTCAATCTTTTCTGTTTATCATGATTTTGCTTATTGGTCCAGTTATGAGAGTTGTTTGTTTTCTTTATGTTCAGGGGTAATCCATACTGAACGTTGTAGTCTTTGATCTTCATGATTAAGTGCCTCAAGTTCTCTTTGCTTTCACCAATCAAGGTTGTGTCATTTGTATATTACAGGTTGTTAATGAGTCTTGTACCAATTCTGATGCTGAGTTTTTCTTCACCTAGTTCAGTTTCTGGGATAATTTGCTCAGCATACAGATAGAATACATATGGTAAAAGGATACAACCTTGATGTACACCTTTTCTGATTTTAATCCACAAAGAATCTCCTTGTTTTGTTCAAATAACTGCTTCTTGGTCTATGTATAGGGTCTGCATGAGTACAATTAAGTGCTCTTCACACTTAATTCGCATTCTTTGCAATACTATTCATGTGTTATGATCCACACAATTAGAATGTCTTTGTATGTGCAACAAATTGAAGAGAAATGGCATTGTATTCACCATTAAAAAAAAAAAAAGTCAGGCTCTATCCTGAAATATGTGTTCTAGTATGGCGCTGTAGGAGAAGCATTGCACTGCTAACCTCAAGGTTGGTGATTCAAACCCATCAGTTACTCCTCAAAAACCCTATACAGGGTGGCTATGAGTTGGAACCAGCTTGGTAGCACTTAACAACAACAATAGCCTGAAGCACAACACTATCAGTGACAGGATAATATCCGTATGCCTACGGAATAATGAACATTATTCCAATTTACACACCAGCCACCAATACCAAAGATGAAAACAACTGGAGATTTTTACCAACTTCTGCAGCCTGAAATTGATCAAACATGCAATTCAGATGCATTGTTAATTACTGTTGATTGGAACGCAAAGGTTGGAAACAAAGAAGGATCCAAAGTTGGAAAATATGGTTTTGGTGGTAGAAATGACATTGGATACTGAATGCATGACAAAATTTTGCAAGACCAACAACTAATACATAAGCAACGACTATACAGGGTCGCTATGAACTGGAACGTACTCAACAGCATTTAACAACAATATAGTTAAAAGAGACTCTGAAACTCTTGAATGTAGAGTAGCTAATGCAAACAGAAGAAATGATAAGTTAAAGAGCTGAACAGAAGATTTCAAAAAGGAGTTTGAGAAGACAAAGTGCGTAAGAGGGAAGAACACACTTTATACAGATTACAGACGAGACAACAATAACAGGCACTGAGGCAAGCTGGTAGACATTATCTGAAGATGATGAAGACAGATGAGACTGCAAATACAGGAACTTCAAGATTGCTGGCTACTCGAAGCTGAAACAGACAAGAAAGTACTTCTCCATATAGTCAATACCTAGAATTTGGACATCTAGACTCCTGAACTGAAGAAATAAAACTTTAAACTAAGGTCCAGGTTTTGTTTCTTATATATTGTAACCTTAATTAGAAGTAAATGTTATCAGTAGACAACATTCCATTTGACTGAATCTCATTCCATTTCTCCAAAAAGTCACATACATTTTTAATCTGGAAGACAAATGTGCCTTCCTTCTGCAATTGATGAACAACACAGATGACTTAAAATTAACACAATTGGTACATACTCTAATGTTGGATAAATTTCAATTCTTTGTGAAAGAATTTGCACATTCAAGAGTGAACTGTCCCCAAATAAAAGAACAGGACAATGGCTTAAAAACCATTTTTCTAAATAAGTTGTTGTTAAGTATTGTCAAGTGTTCCGACCTGTAGCAACTTGTATAGGGTTTCCAAGAGGCGGCTGATGTGTTTGAACCTCTAGCCTTGCAGTTAGCAGTCTAGTGCTTACTTTATAGCACCACATCAGGATTTCTTTCTAAATATAGTCCCCATGTTATTGTAAAAATGCTAATAATATGTTAAAGATATAATTACTTTTCTTGTAGAGTACTCTGTTAAAACAAGATTTAAATAATAATAATAATAAGTATGTGAAAACTACACCACCACAAAGACTGAACCATATTACTAAGTAATCCCACAAATCAATCTTGGAACAGTCAAGGAAAATATTCAGAAGGCTGAATCATGGCTGCACACCTAACTGATTTCAACTGACTTACACACTGTGAGACAGCACAAAACTGTATGCAGACAGTTCAGTAGCCAAAGAGTACTAGATTTGCTCTTAATAGAAGCAACATAGATACAACTGACGATTTAAAGACAATGGCCTTGTATGCTGAAAATCTGATTATGTCCCTCTTGTCCACACACTGATCATGGTGTCTTGAGTTGATGTTGTTGTTGTCAGGTGCCATCGAGTCGGAACC
>NW_006408846.1:2572867-2577415 GCF_000296735.1 Chrysochloris asiatica
AGCTGATCTTTGAAATTTCCTGTTCAGCTCTTGCACCTCTTCAATTTTTCCATTTGATGAGTAAATAATAACTCAGGGTTCATCTCTGTGGGATCTAGGGCCTTTAAATTGAAAACACCAAACCCATTACCATTGAGTAGATTCCAACTTATAGTTACTCTACAGGATAAAGTAGAACTACCCCACAGGGTTTCCAAGGCTGTTATCTTTACGGTTGTCAACTGCCACATCTTTCTCCAGTCGAGTAGCTGGTGGGTTCAACCACTCACCTTTTGGTTAGCAGTCAAGCACTTTAAACCTCTACACAATCAAGGCTCTTTCAAAGTCCCCTGGCTTAACTGAAATCAACTCTTGGTAGACACGGCAATAAGGAGCCCTGGTTACGCAATGGTTAAGTGCATGGCTGCTAGCCTAAAGGTGGGCAGTTAGAACTACATGGGAGAAAAGACCTAGTGGTCTGTTTCCACAAAAATTTCAGCTTAGGAAATCTATGGGGTGGTTCTACTCTGTCATATACGGTCACTAAGAGTTGAAATCAACTGGACAACACACAGTAAATACAATACCATAAGGTATAATTGAGGGCAGACTTGTAAAGCTGAGTAGTTCAGATACCTAAAGTTTTTACCTCTTAGTCACCATTTCAGGGTTCTCTAGGTGGCGCAAGGAGTCCTTCTGTGGCACTGTGGGTCAATACACCAGACTTCAAAGCCGTTTGAACTGCAAGGTCGGAGGTTCAAGCTCACCAGCTGCTCATTGGAAACCCTATACAGGGTCGCTATGGGTCGGAATTGACTCGACCGGCATTTAACAACAACAACAGGTGGTGCAAATGGTTAAGCACTCAACTACTAGATGAAAGATTTGGTGGTCTGAGCCTACCCAGAGACTCCTTGGGAGACAGGCTTGGTGATCTGCATCCTAACAGAGACAGCTTTGAAAATCCTATGGTCCTTTCTTGGCTATTTCACTCTGCACACATGGCTTCACCACAAATTGAAATGGACTGGATGGCAACCAACAACAACAATCACCATGATGTCTGTTAGATGAATAAATTCCTTAATATGATTCTTCCTCAGAATTTCATATTGCACAGCATATTCATGTCATGGAGCTTGATTGAAAACGTAGACATTTTTAATGGTTTCCACAGTTATTTAAGTAGAATACTGAGTGACTTTGTTCATTAACCCCTTTACTATATTATCCATTATTATGTAAACAATCAAGACAGTGTGTATATCTTTTCTGGGATGTTATTGGTAAGTGCTGACCAGTCAGTTCCAACTCATAGTGACCTTGTATATGGATTCTGAGGAGCGGCTGGTGGGTTTGAATCAATGGCCTTGTGGCTAGCAGTCCAGTGCTTATCCTATAGCATCATACCAGGACTCCATTTCTGTGATAGTCTCTATCATTTTGATTTTCGTCACCTTCCTCATGTACTTTAGATTTATCAACTTTTAAAGTATCATATTGTCCATTTTCATGAGGCTATTTTTTATTCCAAAATTCAGATTCACAATCAAATTCTTATTCTCATAGTCCAGGAATCAGCTTAATATAATATTCTCTTATGTATAATCTGGAGTTCTGGTGTGGTGCTGTGGATTAATGCACTGGACTGCAAAGTCAGTTTGGACCACAGGTTGGTGGATCGAGCTCATCAGCTGCTCCTCAGAAACCTTATGCAGGATTGCTATCAGTCAGAACCGACTCTACAGCACTTAACAACAACAATGTATTACCCAACCTCAATATTTCTAATAGATCTGTCTCATAAATATAGTTGCCACACCTTAGGCAAGTTTTGCTATCTTCAAGTATTACAGAATATATGGAGACTGTCTGTCACCATAGTTGGCTTTATCAGGCATCCTTTACAAATACAGCAGGTGCTATGCATATTGAAATTTACCAAATGTTTCCTTTGGACAACCATTTATGGTTAGTTATGACTAGATTTAGTATTTAGTAGTTCAGACAAGGAAGGGCATTAAAGGGATGAGAGTATGATCTCAGAAGTTGGTATGTACTTTCCAATTGAATGTCCTGAGCCATGTGACTTAAAATCCAGATTTATTATGAGATTGTTCATCTGTCAGATTGTCGTACTGTGGTGCTTTATGTTGCTGTGATGCTGGAAACTATGTCAAGGATATTTTAAATATCATGGTAGACAGCTTTCAGCTGAGTTTGCAGACTAAGACAGACTAGGAAGAGAGAAAGCAGACTACTTCTGAATGTTTAGCCACTTAAAACCTTATTAATAGTAGCGGTACAATGTCAGATAGCACAAGAATATTGAATATTGAAACATGATGAATAGCATGAGATATCGTCAGATTTAGTGCTGGAAGATGAGCCCCGCAGGAAAGACCAAAATGGATGAAAGAAGAGCCTCTGAAACTTGCTTTCCAGCGTAAAGATGCTAAAGCAAATGGAAGAAATGAGAAAGTCAAAGAGCTGAACAGAATATTCCAAAGGGCAGCTTGGGAAGACAAAGTCAAATATTATTATGAGGTGTGCAAAGACCTGGATTTAGAACACCAAAAGGGGAGAACATATTCAGCATTTCTCAAGCTGAAAGAACTGAATTAAAAATTCAAGCCTCAACATGCAATATTGAAGGATTCTATGGGCATTTGAGTTATGGTATTGGAGGAGAATATTGAAAGTGCCATGGGCTGCCAAAAGAACCAATAGATCTGTTTGGAAGAAGTGCAGCCAGAATACTCCTTGGAGGCCAAGATGGCCAAACTTCATCTCTCATACTTCAGACATATTGTCAGGAGGGACTAATTGCTGGAGAAGGATATCATGTTTTGTAAGGTGGAGGGTCAGAGAAAAAGAGGAAGACCCACAACGAGACGAATTGGCCAGGTGGCAGCATCGATGGACTCAAGCATAGTAACAGTAGTGAGATTGGCCCAGGATCAGAGAGTGTTTCGTTCTGCTGTGCATAGGGTCGCTATGAGTCGGTACTGACTCAATGGCACCTAACAACAACAGCAACAACGTGGGCAAAATATTGAATGATGCAGAAAGCATCTAAAGAAGATGGGAAAAAGTGTTTTCTGTATTCTTTTTTTTTTAAAAATATGAGTATTGTCTGTAATTTGTAGCATTCTTCATTAAAGGTCTTGCTTCTTTCAGAAAAAAAAAAGAAAGAAAGAAAGAAAGAAAGCAGAGTTACTATACCCCAAAGAAATAGTTGATGTTCACCCATTTCAAGAGATAGCATTTGAATAGTTGATGTTCACCCATTTCAAGAGATAGCATTTGAATAGTTGATGTTCACCCATTTCAAGAGATAGCATTTGATCAAGAGCCAATGGTACTGAAGAAAGAAGTCCAAGGTGCACTGAAGGCACTGGCAAAGAACAAGGCTCTGGAAACTCAAGGAATACAAATTGAAAATTTTCAACAAACTGATGCAACAGGAGGCAATCACTAATTTATGTCAAGAAATTTAGAAGATAGGTAACTGGCCAATGATTGAAAAAGATCCATATTTGTGACCATTGCAAAGAGAGGTGACCCAACGTAATGTGAAAATCATCAAACAATATCATTAATATGACATGCAAGTAAAATTTTGCTAATTCAAAATTAAGATAATTCAAAAACTGCTGCAACAGTACATTGGCAGGGAAGAGATGAAACGAGGGAGATCGTTGCTGACATCAGATGAATCTTAAAACAGAGAATACTAGAAAGATGTTTACCTGTGCTTTATTGACTATGCAAAGGTGGCAGGGGCCATGATGACTCTAATAAGAAATACATTGCAACAACATCAGAGGCCATGTCACCAAAGGGCAAAGCGGCGGAGGACCTAAGCATGAAGGGCTCATTATTAAGCAAGGCCACAATGGGTCTCCCCTTGGAAGGCAAGGCCCCAGGAGAGATCTCATGTGGGGACTCTGCAGTTTGTCTCTTTGTTTTAATCAACTTATTTTTAATTTTCTTGATTTTATAATAAAAGTTTTCAGTAGAATCTTAGTAAGAATTATATTAGAGATTTGAAACTTGTTTTTAGGCACCTTCACACCATATTCAATCATGCGTAGTCCTAAAGAATGCTTTTCACACTAACAATAATTTTCACCACTAGGAAAAACCAGCTAAAGTTTTTGCCAGTTCAAGTTTAAGTTTACATTCAACATTTTGTGTAGTTTCGGTCAGGGACATTAAGACCTTTAGAAAATTAGCAAAAATGCAATTAAGGGCTAAGGGAATAATAATAGATCATAAGCAGAAATTTAACTAGATGTTTTGTATAAAGAAGTTGTTATAAGGAAATTGTTCCATTTCTTCTTAACTACAAAACTTTAAGTGCTTTTTTTATGTTTCTTGTTTTTCTTGTTTACTCAATCATGAGAAACAACTGTGTTATCAGTTACCATAGCAAATAACGTTTAGGTACATGTTGTGATTAATGAATCTATAGAAAATAATAGGTGAAGGTAGAAATAGGAGTTAAGATTTAGAATCATGTTTTAAGGTTAACCTGACATTTTAGGATGTCAGAAAGATTAAGGT
>NW_006408846.1:2577765-2589738 GCF_000296735.1 Chrysochloris asiatica
CCTGCACATAGACTAAGAGGCAGCCAGTATGCTAACAGAACAAAGGGACAATGAATGGTTTATAATCAAGAAAGGTATGTTCCAGGGTTGTATTCTCTCACCATACTTATTCAATCTGTACTCTGAGCAAATAATCCAAGAAGCTGGGTTATGTTAAGAAGAATATGGCATCAGGATTGGAGGAAATTTCATTAGCAACCTGGATATTCAAATAATACAACCTTGCTTGTTGAAAGCAAAGAGGCCTCCAAATACTGATGAAGATCAAAGACCGCAGCCTTCAGAATGGGTTGCATCTCAATGTAAAACAGCAAAAATTCTCACCACTGGATAAATAAATAGCATCATGGTAAGTGGAGAAAAGATTGAGATTGTGGAAGACTTCATTTTGGACCCATTTGGATCTATCACTTGGATACACTATCATCACTCATGGAAACAGTAGTCCAGAAATCAAAGGACATATTGCATTGGGCAAACCTCCTGCACACAATGTCTTTAAAGTGTTCAAGAGCAAAGATGTCAGTTTGAGGACTCAGGTGCACCTGACCTAAGCCATGGTATTTCAGTCACCTCAGAATGCATGTGAAAGTTGGACAATGACTAAGGAAGACCATAGAATAATTGATGCATTTAAGTTATGGTGTTGAAGGAGACTATTAAAAGTGCCATGCACTGCCAAAAGAACAAACAAAACTGTGTAGGAAGAAGTACTGCCAGAATGCTACTTAAAGCCAGGATGGTAAGACTTCATCTCTCATATTTCAAACATGATCAGGAGAGACCAGTCCTTGGAGAAGGACATCATGCTTGGTAAAGTGCAGGATCAGCTAAAAAGAAGAAGACCTCCAATGAGATGGATTGGCACAGTGACAGCAGCAAAGGATTCAAATGAAACAATAATTGTGAGGATGGCTCAGAACCCAGGAGTGTTTTGTTCTGTTGTGCATAACGTCACTATGAGTTGGAATTGATTGGATGGCACCTAACACCAAAAACAACAACAGTCATCACTCCTTTCGATGGTTTTGCTTCCCATATCCTGGGGCCCAGCTCAATTTCTAGCCCAGCAGCTTAATGACCCCAGAGGGAAGGTAAATGAATGAGGGTGAGGTTCTAGATCTATTGCCAAGGAGTTGATTCTGACATGCACAGTTCAGTGACAATGATTATACTGTTTGAATTGTGCAATTACTCTCACCCTCCCTTTCTGAGTTGTTCCTCCTTCATTAACATGACTAGGGGTATTTTTTAATATTTGCAGAGACTAAACTGATTCTCTCATACTCTAGCATCATATATGTTATACTTATCATTGATAATTAATAGCAAGTAAGAATATGCTATAAACAATATCTATAAAAATAAAGCGGTCATTATAGTTGATAGAGGAAGAGCTTAGGAAAAAGGAAGAACCTAGGCAATTAGAAGGGGAAGTGAATACTTCTGTCACAATTTAAACTAGAAAAACCACTGCCTTATACAATAGCTACCCACAGTTCAACACCAAACTTTCTCCAACCCCCATATGTAAAACTAATTGTTAAAGAAATGAGTACAGAGAAAAATCTTTGTGCTTATACTTATTAAAAGGGCATGGAGATGGTGATGTCTGATCTTCTCTGACTTCACAAGATAGGAGGAAAAATCAAGCTCCACATCAGTCCAAGGCTGATTTCCTAGGAGGCTAAAATCAACCGTCTCCACCCTCTAATCTTCTTAATTCTGACAACACCCATCTTTCCCACAGCACTCTTATTTCTTTTTTTTTTTTTTTAATATTTTATTGTGAATTATGTGATCGTTTACATGGGAGAACATCAGCTTTACATTCATCCTATAGTATATCCTTTCATTGCCATGGTTACAATCCCCTCCATGCATCATCAACCAACCTTTGGATATACCCTGCAAGCCTGCCCCCTGGTTGTCAGCACATAGCCCCTCTCCCTCTCTGGGTCTAGAGTCCCCAGGGGTTCCCTCTCTGCACGTCATTTTCTCTGCCTCCATCTCTGGCGTCACTGCTTCTCTGGGTAGGGTCAGCACTCTTACTGTTTAACTGGGTTCGAACATTCATTACAATGGCCACACAGTACTTAAGACAATACTCACAATTACAGAGTTTATTAGGGAAGTTAACAGGGTCAGAAATGCTCAAGGCACAGAGCTGGGATTCAGTTCTTCCAGTCAGGAAACCTTTTGCTCAGGTGCCCACAGGCATATGGCCCCTTGGCCTAGTCTTTGCTCTGCTTGGACAATCTTACAAAGCTCTTTTAGGGCTACTGATAAATGTCCAAATGATAAATGTCTCCTCTGCTAAAAGGCTTAAGGTACTTAGCAATAGCTAGCTCCATGGTTCAGCAAATTTAACCCCCATCTGCCCAAGTTACCTGAACATTGAGAAAATAAAATTTTGATTGCTAAAGCCCTCCACTTGTGGTAATTTTGTTACATTAACACTAGATAACTAAGACAGAGGTGAACAGAAATGATAATAAATTTGATTTTAATTTCAACGTAATTTGAAATCAGAAGTGGGATTTGATCTTCTCCAGTGTTTCCTATTTGGTCTTCTTCCAGGATTAGAGTAAGAAGTGACATTCTGCCTCCTACACAGCCTCTCAGGGCTTCTCTGAAATGAGCATCCACCAATAAAGAAGAAGTTCATTCTCTTATACCTCCTCTTACTGAAGATCACAGTTGGGTGGGGCTGGCTCAAATAGCTTCTTTATTATATATCCTGTTTAACACTCAACAGGATATAAAAGATATGAGCCAAACTGAGACTTGGCATTATTACTTTAGCTGTTTCCTTTTTTTGTCAGTGTCAATTAACTCAAGGAAGAATAGGTAAAAGAAAGAATTATTAGTTTAGCGTAGTTACTAAGCAGTGAATTGGGTGTCAAAACAGCAAAATCTGCATCCCAGCTCTGGAATATGAACTCGAGAGTAGACATTTGGGTAAGCTATTTAACTTCTCTAGATTTCAATTTCAGTATATAAATTGAAGGTCATAATACCAATGTTTGTGAACATCTGGTGTGGCGCTGTAGAATTATCGCTGGACTGTGAATCACAAGGTCAGCAGTTCAAACCCACTAACTGCTCTTCGGAAACCCTATACAGAGTTGCTATGAGTCAGAACTGACTTGATGGCACTTAACAACAATACCTATTTTATGCAATTATTAGGATAATTAAATGAAAAATATGACAAAAAACTATAAAGTCCTAAGCAAATATGTATCAATTCATTCAGTCTTTTGTTCAATTTTCATCAACTGTTTATTGAATATGTACTGTATGCTCTATGAGTCCTGGTGTGTAGGTAAAAGCATCAGAGTGCAAAGTCATTTGAACTGCAAAGTTGGCAGTTACCAGCTACTCCTTGGAAACCCTATACAGTGTCACTATGGGTCAGAACCAACTCAACGGCACTTACCAATTGTAAGCTAGGTATAGTTCTAGGTACTGGCAATGCAAATGTCACGGAAACAAAGCTCCTATGCTGATGGAACTTAACTTTAGATATGTTGTTGTTATGTGCCGTGAAGTCAGTTCCGACCCATAACGACCCTGTACATGGTTT
This sequence comes from Chrysochloris asiatica, assembly GCF_000296735.1. Lineage (NCBI taxonomy): Eukaryota > Metazoa > Chordata > Mammalia > Afrosoricida > Chrysochloridae > Chrysochloris > Chrysochloris asiatica. The sequence continues at coordinate 2,581,355 of NW_006408846.1, forward strand.
CCAAGGCTGTAAATCTTTATGGGAGCAGAAAGCCTTATCTTTCTCCTGTGGAACAGCCGGTAGTTTCGAACTGCTGACCTTGCAGTTCACAGCCCGATTCGTAACCACTTTAGATATAGAAGACAGATAATAAACAAATAAATACAATGTCAAGTAATGATAAGGGAAAGAAGCTCTGGTAGCGTAGTGGTTACGAATCGGGCTGTGAACTGCAAGGTCAGCAGTTCAAAACTACCAGCTGCTCCGAGGGAGAAAGATAAAGCTTTTGCTCCTGTAAAGATTTACAGCCTCCGAAACCCTGTTCAGGGTTGCTATGGGTTGAAATCAACTGGAAGGTACTTAATAACAACAATGATAAGGGAGTTCTTTGAAGAATAATATAGTAGGGGTAAAGGGAGATAAAAGTGTTGTGGGGGAAGGTTTATTAAGATACTGTGGTCAGAGTTGATCTCTCAATAGAGATAACATTTGAACAGCAACCTAAATGACATGAAGGAGGGAGCTGTGGAAGATCTGTGAACACAGTATTTCAAACAGAAGGCATTTAAAGTACAAAGCTACAGATAGGAGGGGAGGTGCTTGGTATGTGACAAAAGGATGACTTGACAGGAGTGGAGTTAACCAGGGGTAGAGGTATATTGGAGAGATAGCTGGAAGTCTGATCATGCAGGCCACTGTAAGCAAAGGTGAAGATTCTGGATTATGTTTAATGCTATAGAAAACCAGGAAGCTAAAAAATCACTGGAGGATTTTGAGCAAGGGAGTGACATTAGCTGATTTATGTATTAAAATGTATTTGCTATTGAATGGAAATGAGGCTAGAAGATGGTAAGAGTGAAAACAGAGACCAGTTAGGAGGCTATCAGTCCAGATGAGAAATGACAGGAGTTTGGGCAAGGGTGGTAGTAGTAGAAGCAGTGAGTTCCTGGATTTTAAACGTAATTTCAAGATAAAGCCAACAGGATTAAATGATGGTCCAGATGTAGGACTTGAAAGAAAAAAGAGTCCAGAATGAACCTAAGGGTTTGGGCCTGAGCAACTAGAGAACTAGAGTTGCCATATACTTCAATCAGTAAGTAGAAAAGGAGCAAGTTTGAGTTGTCAAATCAAGAGTTTTGCTTTGTTGTTGTTGAGTGCTGTCAAGGGTTTCAGAGGAGCAGTGGGTAGGTTTGAACTGCCAACCTTGTAGTTTGAAGCCCAGTGCTGATTCTACAGCACCATACCAGGAGTTTTGCTTTTAGATGTACTAAAATTGAGATCTGATTAGGACATGCATTAGTAACCAAACATTTTTCTTATTATTCATCCCTAGGTATGAGGAGCTCTGGTAGTGTAGTGGTTACAAATTGGGCTGCAAACCTTAAGGTCAGCAGTTCTAAACTACCAGATGTTCCATGGGAGAAAGATGAGGCTTTCTGCTCCCGTAAAGATTTATAGCGTCGGAAACCCTGTACAGGGTCGCTATGAGTTGGAACCGACTCCATGGCACATAGCAACAACAAGCTACTGTGAATATAAACATACAATGATATAGTTTGTACCTTTAAAGCACGGTATTCAGTATCATGGAGTCCTGGTGTGGCACTGAAGGATAAGAACTAAACCACAAGGTCTGCATTTCAAACCATCATCCGCTCCTTGGAAACCCTATTTAGGGTCGCTATGAGTGGGAATAGACTCACCTGCACTTAACAACTACATCACCAGGATATCCTTGCCTGACTTATTTAAAGGAAGACAGCTATACGGTAACTGAAGTGTTCATATGTCTCACATTGATCCTTTCAAAACACCAAAAGCATATGTCAATCTGTGGATATAGGTATAAAACATATGTGTATGTTTCCAAACAATGTTTCGTAGTTAAAGATCTATATTTTTCAAGCAGAGCTCTTCTCTTTGGTGACCCTCCAGTAGTTAGCAACAGAACCTAACTCCTCAGAGAAACATCATCAAGTTCTCTAGGGGTAAAAAGGCTATAGAAACACTAACCTAACCAGTTGTTGTCAAATAGTTTCTGACCTATGGCAACCCTATATGTATCAAAGTAGAAGTGCACTCCAGAGAGTTTTTAATGGCTGTGATCTTAGACCAGTAGATTCCCAGTACTCTGACTCTCTTCTGAGGTGCCTCTAGGTGAACTCAAACCACCAACTTTTGGGATAGCAGCCGAGTGCGTTAACTGCACTACCTATAGAAGCTCTGGTGTGCCACTGGACTATGAACCACAAGGTCAGCGGTTCAAACCCACCAGCTGCTCCTTGAAACTCGAAACAGGATCAATATGAGTCAGAACCAACTTGATGGCACTTGAAAACAGCAACATAGAAGCTCTATTACTGTTGCTATTTGTGCTGTTGAGTCAAGTTCTGACTCATAGCAACCCCATATAGGGTTTCCGAGGGCAGGCCGGTGAGTTTGAACGGCTGACTTTGCAGTTCAAACCGACCTTGTGGTACAGTGCTCATCCTACACCACATGGAGTTTCAGGGTGAACTAGACTGATACAGGAACCCTCTAGAAGTGAATGCAAAATAATGCGTTTTACTGTCTTTTTCTGATGAGGGGGACCACAGTCTGTATTATGGTCTCAAAAGGGCTAACATGACCCAGAAAATAGTTAGAGGGGCTACCAGGCATTGAAGTGGTAAGAAGGGAGAGGAAAAGAATCTGACGTCTTCTGGGTCATCAGAGGAACTGTATTGTAACAAACTGTATGTATGTATTGTCTGCTTCCATTCACATTGACTCTTCGGTAAAATGGCCTATGCTCCTGGTGGAATCACAAAGAATAACTCTCTTCAAGTAGCGGGGGTGGGGATGGGAGTAGATATGGGGCATTAAGAGGCCTGAGTGGAAGGATAATACCAGAATCACAAGTCTGTAATCAAAACGTGAACTACCAATCTTCACCTCTACTCCTGGTGTGGTGCTGCTAGGTTGGCGGTTCAAACCCACCAGCCACTCCTCAGAAACCCTAGACAGGGTCACTAATGAGTCAGAACTGACTCAAAGGCACTTAAATAAAAAACACTCATTCAAGTGGCATTATAATATTTCAGCATTTGCTTTCAGTATCAATAAGCGTCTTCAGCTCAACTGAGAGTCATTCTTTCTCCTTACTAAAACCTCCCATACGTCTAGACATTCAACCAGTTTTATCGAGTGCCTCTTATATGTCATATATTCTAGATATTATGCTTGTTATAATTATATTGTTATATTGTCTGATACCTATTCAATTTACTATGCTTCACTTACAAGTGCCGAGAAGTATTTCTGTGTAGCAAAAAATCAACTTCCCTAACTGGCACAACTGTCTATAGAATCCAGGCTGTTTGTCTCTTTATCTTCAGCTTCCAGTTAAATCAGGCAGTTACAGAAATATTTACATGAGGCGGGCCTAGAAACCAAAAAATCTTTTTGAGTGTGTGTCGACCAAATAGGCCCCGCCTGTCTGTGGGTTCCAGAGGAGGCTGCGTAAGCCACTGCTGACGTGCTTTGGAGACCGTCAGCTGAACCTAGGGAAGGGGCTATTTCATCAATGAAAGATGACCTAATAAATGCTCTTTTCCTTACTTCTTCTTCTGTTCCCTTTCTCCTTTGAAATTTATTTTAATTTTGATGCTATACAGGGATGGAGATACAATATCTGTATCTCCATCATTGTCCTGTTTTATGTATAGATAGATATATATTTCACTTTCTTTAGTTTTTCCTTCCTATTTGGCACAACCTCATGGGTGTATAAAATCCTGAGTGCTTTTTTGCATGGCTGGATGCAAATTTATTCATATACATGCCTATTTTGAAAATATAGTCAATAAGTGTTAATTTTGATGGCCTGACATTAAAATCCTATAACTGAGTGTTTCAAATGTGGATAAGTCCTTTGATTACAACTACAATTCAAATTCTTTAAATACTAGGTTCCAGGCATTTTTCAGTCCAGTTTAATTTTAATTACATATAAGTGGCTGTTTTTGGTTAATTGGAAGTATGCAAGTTTCTGCTTACAAAGTTTACAAAATGGAAAGGAAAGAGAACAAATGGTCCTTTATATGCTCAAAGATACAGAAATCACTCCAGACAATGGATTAAAGTCTTCATATCTGTTTCCTCACTCACCATTCTTTTCAAAGATTTAGATTTAGACTATAGAGAGAAGTCCTCCAATTACATGTGGAGAGCTCAAGTGAATCATCATTAGAAACATTTTTCTCTGTTGTAGTAATAACAGGTGTGGGGGTAAATTAAAGCCATTTTTATTTAGTGCCAGGTTCATGCTACCTCATTCACAGTTCACAACAACCATTTAAATATCATCATCTGGATTTGCCTTGAGAAATCTACAAGTGATTTGTTCCTGGACTCACAGTCTCTGACAGAACTAAATTGTCTGTACTGTGCTATATTCCTATGTAGATTGAGAAAGATATACCCAATGTAGGTTACAAAAAGTAGTAGGATAAGAGTTTCCCTAACCTTTTGCTCCTGCAAATGGAACCTGTTCTTGATCTCTTTTTAAAAATTGTGGTAAGTATATGTGTAAAGCAAAACTAATTTGAACCGGTTCACTTATGGTTGACAAAGCAAAACCAGAACAAACCTGAATTTTTAAGCTTTAGAAAGTCTACTGGGAATGGGAAAAATGATGGGTGGAAGTCCTGGAATGGAAGATTCAGAAGAGGTGTGGTGAGCTCTTCCAGAAACCTGATACCTGACACTGGATTATTACCAGGATTGGGGAGAGCAACACACAAAAACAGCAGGGTTGCCACCATCTTTGTTTTCAACTCAGCCAGTCTATGATAGTTTTAGTTGCTATGCAGTGTGCGTGCTGCCAGTATTTATTAAGAAGAAGATTAACACTGCATAAGGTATTTGATTAGTTATTTTTTCCTGATCCAGTTAGCGTACTGGTTCACCCACATTTTGAAAATTTGAGTCTGTTCTAGTGTCACTTCATCAGCCATGACTGAACCTGATTGAACTAATTAAAAGTCTCAAACAAAACAGCCATTTCAATATATTCTCCACGTACAATTTAGTGACATTCCTTGTGTTAATCAGTTTGTGCACCCAACACTACATTCAGTTTTCAAAATTTCTATCACCTCTGACAGAAGCTCAGTGCCTCTTAAGAAATTGCTCCATTGTTAGTAAGCAGGTTAATAAGTAGCTTGTTATAAACAGGAAGCATGGCTTGAGGACAAAAAGTCTGGAGCTGAAGATAAGTGACTACTCAAGAGTTGAGTGAAAAAAAGAGAGATCTCCTCCCCCACGGATTCAGTAAAGACCCTTGTTCTCAGGCTGTAGAGAGAAAATCCTCACAGATGGGGGAAGATAAGAATAGCAGGAGAGAAAGATGGGTGAGGGGGAAAGCTCTTGCTATTCATTAGTATTGTCTCTGCAAACAAGCAACAAACACCAAAGGAAAACAGGGAGAGATTGCTTCAATTTTAGAGAGCTAATTACCTTTTTGTTCAGTTAGACCAAGACACTGGGGACAAATGTGACTCAAAGGGTTTTTTGTTGTTGTTTTTGATTGTTCATGGGTTATGAATGATTCTTATTTTTTTAATGACTGGGGGGAATCAAAATAGTATTTTTTGACTTGTGAAAATCATATGAAATTCAATTTACTGTGTTGATAAAGTTTCATTAGAACAAAGACATACTCATTCAGTTAGATTTTTTCCCCCCAAAGGACAGTAGTGATGATCAAGACTGAATGGCTTGTAAAGCCTAAAATATTTATTACCTGGCCTTTTTCAGTAAAGTTGGACAATTCCTGAGATGGTAGATCAATCTGCATAGTGTGCAATGAAATCATAGAGATACTATACCCAGGTAATGGAATGAATGAGTGGGGACAAGTAGCAGATATAGAGGGTGAAGAGAAAAAGACTGGAAGAAATCTGGATGAGATACAAACATCTTAAATAGTAAAAAAAACAAAACAGAAACTCTGAGGATTCCTTTTTAGGGAATACAGAAAGTAGACCTATCAAGACTGGGATGCAAAAAGTCTGAGACTAGGAAATAGAAGTTTATTTTCCAAAATTCTCTTAACCCATATAATATGGATGGCATGAACATTTGCCAATGTTGAGAGTACCTTTAGAATACTGGTTCTATAGGCTAATTCCCTAGGTTCACTAAGGAATCCTTGGATAGAGTAAATGATAAATTCACTGAGCTGCTAACTGAAAAGGTTTGAGTCCACCCATGTTGTTGTCAAGTGCAGTTGAGTTAGTTCTGACACATACTGACCCTGTATAGAGTTTCCAAGGAGCAGCTGGTAAGTCTGAACCTCTGACCTCCACATGAATCAATTAAGTGCCAATGGTTCGTTTCCATTGCACTAAACATTACCACTAGATGTTGTCATATTTTAATCACACTATGATGTTGTTTAGTGCTGTCAGAGTCAGTTCTGACTCACTGCAACCCTGTGTATGTTATCCAAGGAGCGGCTGGTGGACTATACTACGTTAGCCTATTATTTTTAAAAACGTCATATCCCACATCATGTTTGTAAATCCTACATAATTTTCTAATATAAATGACTGTTCTAACTCATTTGTCCACAAATTCAGATTTTAGTGTGGCCCAACCAGTGTACTTAAAGCAGAAGATGCTTTCATTTTCTAATTAACAAACTTCTTCAACATGTGGAAAGCTGCATTGGAGACATAGGAGGGGGCTTCAGAAAGTTCATGGATGAATTCCATGATCTTTTCATTTCCATTTTGGTAGGAACACTTTGTATTATCTTGAATGCTGAACAGGTCTACGTAAAGTTCTAAAACAGGAAGGAATGGTGCAAGTGCCTAACTAAAACATATTACACAAATAGAATATTATCATATACAAACCATATCATTCTTATAGCCTAGTGCTTTCTTATTTTTCTTGAACAGAAATGGAAAGAAAAACACACACACAAAGCAGGGGCTTTCTTTATATTCTAACAGTTGTGAGCAGGAAAACGGGAATCCTTGATTTAGAGGCTTTCCCTATTCCTGGTTTCCACTTGTGTCTCCTCTCAGACACTTTCTGCCATACAGGTTGCCTGCAAATAAATTCTGTTTGCAATTTATCTCTCCAATTCTTCTCTTTCTGACACCTCCATCAATTCTTACTGCTAATACTGTCTCTACCATATCATGTTCTTTCTCAGTGCCCAAGGTATTTCTCTTCAGTTCTCCCACCCCCCACCCCCCCACCGCCTGCTTTGTGCATTGTTTCCTGAAAGTGGGATGCTATCCAGTTTTTATTTTCCTCTCTCTCCCCTTTCTTGCACTCTATTAATCTTTTTCTTCTAAGCGCTTCCAAGCCCCTTGCGTGTTTTCTTTTGTATTTCTGTCCCCCTTCTCTCACTCCTTGGTCAATTTACCCAAAACTGGCCCGAGGTAGAGACAAAAACCAGATCGTAAAGGAAAGTATGTGTGCGTCTGTCTCTGTGGCGCCGCGAAGAAGAGAGACTTCAACCCCCGGGCTCAGCCCCTCACCCAGGAATCCCTGGGCAGGCCGGGGAACAGGCTGCGGAATGGGCGGGGCGCGGGGACAGGATGCTAGCGGGCTGCGGGCTCCGTGCCATCGCGCACGTCCTCAGTCATCGTCCTCAGTCATCGGTGACAGGAAGGTATTGCTCAAACCCAGACTCTTGATCGACCCGTAAACCTCCACTCCTTTACTGGAACAAGGTGCTGGGAGGAGCTGGTAGCAGCGCTTCCTAACAGGCTAGATAAACTTAGAAATGGATGGCATCTCTTAGGGAGATGCAAGGGTATTTTTGTTTTTGTTTTTCTGATTCAGGGGTATACGTTTTTCTTCTAGGCAACTTTTCTCCAGACTCCTTCATGCCGATCTCCATACCCTACGCCTCCGTTTTATACGGACAGCCATGTCTGTTTAGTTGCAGGTCCTACCACCCCCACAAACCCTAACTCCATATTTGACACTTTTATGCTTCTGATCTTTACAAATTTTGCTCCTTCTTTATGTCCCTGCAGCACACTAGATATTTTTTTGTGGGAAAGGGTAGAAGTAAGGGGTGTTAAGGTTTGGACTATGGCTAGGTCTTAGCTAGGCCTTTTGTTGTTATGTGCCCTCCAGTGGGTTTCACCTCATAGCCACTCTGTATAGGATTTCGAAGAGTGGCTGGTGGGTTTGAACCACTAACTTTGCATTTAGCAGTCCATATGGAGTCCTGGTGTGGCCCTGTGGGCTAATATGTCAGACTGCAAAGTCATTTGAACTGCAAGGTCTGTGTGTGGTTCAAGCTCACCAGCTGCTCCTTGGAAACCCTATGTTGTTGTCAGGTGCCATCGAGTCGGAACCGTCTCATAGCGACCCCATGCACAGCAGAACGAAAC
>NW_006408846.1:2591243-2601695 GCF_000296735.1 Chrysochloris asiatica
TTCTGCATCACTCAATAATTTGCCCAGAGAATCTTTCAATAATTAAAATCGAGGCTTGAATTTTTTCTTCAGTTTCCCCAGCTTGAGAAATGCTGACCGTGTTCTTCCTTTTTGGTTTTCTAATTCCAAATCTTCGCATATTTTACAGGGTCCTTATGAGTAGAAATCGACTTGAAGGCACTTAACAACAAATGTTTATCCTACAGTGCCATACCAGGACTCCTTGGCTAGGCCTAGGATTTTGTTTATTGTTAGGGATGGGGGTTGGAAAAGGGCTAGAAGTAAAGGGTGGTCTAGTTTTTAGGGTTACAGATGACTTTATTTATTCATTTTTTTCTTTAAATCTATTTGATTTCTTTATTTTGGAAGTTCTGTAACTGGATTATTCCCTCATTTTACTTTGTTTTGTTGTTGCAACTGTATCTCTGGTTCTCTATTCCAGTCTTATAGATCTGTCTTACTTTGGGTACTTGTATATCTGGGCTGAGTCTGTATGTTGTCATGTTTGTTAGTCTCAGGTTGTTGTCTGCTGTTGTTGGCTCTCTGTCCAAAGAACTCCCTTTAATATTTTTTGTACGGATGGTCTGGCTTTTCACCAATTCTTTTAATTGCTGTTTATCTGAAAATGACCTAATTTCACTGTATATTTAATGAACAGTCTTATTGGATATATGATTTTGCTGGAACATGGCAATTTTTTTTCTTCCAATTTTTGTATATATCATTCCATTATCTTTTCACTTGCCTGGTTTCTTGTGAGAAAACAGAGCTTAATCTTATTGTTTCCCCTTTGTAGATAACTTTTCATTTTTCTTGAGCTGCTCTCAGGATTCTTTGGTTTTGAAAAGTTTGATGCTTTTCTTTTGGGGTCTATCTACCCTGTTTCGGAGTTCGTTCAGCTTCCTGAGAGGGTATCTTCTCATCTTCCATAATGTTAGGAAAGTTTTCCTCCAACAACTCTTGGACTATGTTCTCTATGATTTTTGTCCCCTCTCTTCCTGTTCTGGAATTCCGATCACAAGTAAATTATTCCCTTGATAGTGTTCCACATTAATCTTAGGCTTTCAGATTTTTTTCTTTTCTTTTCTGATTGTTTCTCTAGCAGATGGGCAGATGGTTATTGAGAGATTTTTCTTCAGTCTAAGTAATTTGGCTTTCCAATGATTCAATTCTATGTCTTTGCTCTTTCAGTGTATTATCTATTTCTGAAGTCTTAGTGTTAATCTTCTGGCTTTCTAATTGCTGATTCTGTGTGGTTTCCATTTTTCAGTTAGTTTGTCAATTTGTTTCCTAATTTTTTCCTTCGTTTTTTCTATGTTTTCCTGGATTTTGTCTATAGTTTTCTGGATCTTTCTCTCAATCTGTTGAAGTTGCCTAATCAGCATTCCTTAAAAATCTTTATCAGGTAGTTCTGATACTATTTTAAATGTTATATTTTCTGACTCTGAATTTTGGTGACTTGTTTGAGGCACTCTATCTTGTTTCTTTGTATATGCTATTACCTGTTTCCTATAAGACATTGCGGTATTGTATTTATATTTAGTTGATGAATGGTATACTAGTGTACTCTCAGGGACGCACTGACTCCTGGTGAATGTGGTGGTGGTGTGCTGTGGAGTTGGTTCTGACTCATAGTGACCCTGTACAGGGTTTCCGAGGCTATAAATCTTTATGGGAGCAGAACTCCTCATCTTTCTCTCGCAGAACAGCTGATAGTTTCGAACTGTAACCTTGAGGTTACCAATTCGTAACCACTATGCTACCAGAGCTCCTTGGTGAATGTGGTGGATGCCAGATGTATGAACACAGCTAGTAGTCTGTTCGCTGTGTAGCACAGTCCAGGACTGGTTCATGAGTCTCCAAATGTAGGCACTATGCCAGGCAGTTCAGAAGCTGTAAATGAGGATGGGGAGCCACTGGGTCGGCAAGGGCTGGGACTGGCCATGCCGTCCATCCACCAGGAGGGTGTGAGGGTGGGGGAGCCGGGTTAGTGGGGAGAAACTGCACCTACCTCCTTATAGCCAACCTTCAGCTGCATCTTGTGCCTGCAGGCCACAGTATCAACAGCCTCTCACAAAAGCTCAAGACAGTCAAGCTGTTCTATGCCAACCCACAGTCTGCCTGGTTTCCTTCTCTCTCTTTGATCCTAGTCAGCTTCTTCTTCTAGGCAGCATTTACTCCATCTCTCTATACTATCCTCTGATGCTCAGGGCTCCAGAACCACCATCTGTTATCTGTTTTGCTCGGTCTCCCATGTCTTTGTTGCAGTGTGACCGCTTACTCTGTTATCTTGTCTCAGACCCTGGTTCTTTTTTTAAAGTCATTTAAAAATATAAAATCATATAGTAAAACTCATATTTTGGTGTACAAGATCAACACATAGATATATACATAGCCTTGTAACCAGCACTCTGCCAATTCAGGATGTAGATTTTCATTTTCTGAGTGAAAGTTCTCTCAGCACCTTGATTCTTGCTCCTAAAATCTATGCTTCCTCAAGTTACCTTGTCATTTTTTCAACCATCGTATAGTTTTAGTCTCATACATTCACTTGTTTCTTGCATAGGCAAATATTTATTAATAACTTCTCTGAGCTGAATACTGGGTATTTAGAAATGATAAATTCAGTTTGGAAGGGAAGACACTTAATAATGAGGTACGGGCTTTCTAATGTCCCTTCATTTACAAAGGAGTATTTCTGAGCCAACACTGAGCTGACTAATATTTCCTGAGAAATAAGTGTTTTCATTTCTTCCTCTTTCTTGAGAAGGTTGAGGGAGAATGAAACACATTGGTCCCAGAATAGCTGCTAAGCAGAGAACAGGATGGGAATGTAATCATACAGGGAGAATTTCTCAGAGGCCTGGAAGGGGGCATACCCTAAAGAAAATGGGAGTGTCACAGATGATGTTTCAGAAACAAATGGATGAAAGTCTGAGGATGTAGTTGTCTGGGCTACTTGAAGGCCCATGCACAGGGAAACAGTGTGTGAGCCCTTGGAACAGGCGCATAAAAGATAATGTCAGAGCACAGACTGCTACTGAGTTTAATGATTCACATTTTAGACTAGGTGTGAAATTAGGAGATAGAGAGAGATGTACAGGCAGAGAATGAAAAAGTGTTAAGAAAAGAAGGTCAAAATGTGAATAATATAAAGAAAAGGAAGGAAACCCCAGCACCACCCTTGCAATGTCGTTATAAACCTTGCCCTCTTCCTGAACCAGTGACACTGGGTTTCCACTTCCCTTTACTGTCACGTTGCTCAAGTCTAGAAACCAAGACATTCAATCACCAACTCTGAATACAGGGTAACCTCTAGATCCACACAGTAGATGTACAAATTATAAATTGAACCATGCCTTAGCTTCTTCGTTAGTAACAGTGGGGCTCTAGCGGTAATTGAGTTGAAAGTGATTTTTTTCTTTTTAAAAATTTATGTCTTTTCCTTTTTTACTGAAATATGGCATACATACAGCAAAGCAAGTAAAAAATACAGCTCGGGGAATTTTTATATCTACTTTCTGGTCCTAGATGAGAATGGACAATATCATTTCATAGTTCTGTGGGGATTTTTTCTTTTCCTTTTGGCACTTTTATAAAGCCATTCCAAGTGTTCTTCATATGCGACGTAACCTAAATTATGATGTCCAGAACTAATCTTAGTAAAACATTATAGTATGTTAAAAGAATTAATTTCATAGTTCCAATGTGAATACACGTAAATCTTTTTTTAAAAATCACCTTTTAAGGCAGAGCACAACAGAAATCATACATTTAAAAAGGATCATAAAGCTTACAAACAGAAATGTAAAGAATACTCAATCTGATTCCTAGGAAAGGGGAAAGCAGATGACAGCTTGGCATAAACAGAAGGGATGTGCCACCTGATTTTTTTTTAAAACTTTTTATTAGGAATTGAACAGATCAGCAGTTTTACATTCAACAAACCACATACTTCATTTCATTACAATGATTGCAATCCCCTCCATGAACCATAATGTAACAGTATTTACCTCTATTAACTTTAACTCTTGCATTCCTCCCTATGTCTTCTGCTACCTTCATCTTTCCTCTTCCAATCTCCTTTGTGTTGTATATTGCCTTCCCTGTCACCCATCTGAACATGTGTCTGAGCTCTAGCTAATGAATAATTTTCTATTCCCTTCCATTCCTAGTAACTATCATAGAATGTTTCTTTTATAAAGAAAATTATTTCTTAACATTTTACGACAATGGTCTCATACAATATTTGTTCTTTTTTGAGTGACTAATTTACACTCAGCATAATGTTCTCCAGATTCATTCATGTTATGAGATGTTTTGCAGATTCATCGTTGTTCTTCAGCCTTGCACAGTATTAAATTTTGTGTATGTTCTAAAGTTTGTTTAATCCATTCTTCTGTTGATGGGCATTAAGGCTGTCTTTATCTTTTTGCTACTGTGAATAGTATTGCAATGAACATAGGTGTGCGTATACCTAGCTCTGTCACAGCTCTTATTTCTTGAGAATATGTACCAAGTAGAGGAACTGCTCGGTCATATGGTATTTCTATTTTCAACTTTTTGAGAAAACATCGTATTATTTTCCACAGTGGTTGCACCATTTTACCATTCCACCAGCAGTGTAGGTGAGTCCCAATTTCTCCACACCCTCGCCAGCATTTGTTGTTTTCTGTTTTTATGAACTTTGTTTTCATGCTAGTATAAGATGATATCTCATTGTTTTGGTGTTAGATTCTATTACTTAGGATTTTGTTGAGATTTTTTTACATCTATGTTCATAAGGGACATTGGTCTATAACTTTATTTTTTAGTGATGTCTTTGCCTGATTTGGGTACTAGGGTTATGCTTGCTTTATAAAATGTATTCAGGAGTTTTCCATCCTTTTCTATATTCTGGAACAGTTTGAGAAGAGGTGTCAACTCCTCTCTGAATGTTTGGTAGCATTCACCAGTAAAGTCATCTGGGTCTGCACCTTTTTCAGTTAGGAGTTTTTTAATGACTTGATCAATTTCTTTGCTTGTTATAGGCCCGTTCAAGTCTTCTACTTCAGTCTGTGTTAGTTTAGGTAAGTCATGTGTTTCTAAAAATGTCAGTTTTTTCTAAGTTTTCAAATTTGTTGGAGTACAATTCTTCATAGTATTCTGGTATCCTTTTTATCTCCTTTGATTCTGTTGTGATATCACCCATATAATTTGTTATTCATGCTATTTGTATTGTCCCCCCTCTCTTACTTTGTTAGATTTTCTGATAGTTTGTCAATTTTATTAATCCTTTCAAAGAACCTACTTCTAGCCTCGTTGATGCTATTACTTTTCTGTTTCATTTATTTCTGTTCACACCTTATTTTTTCCTTGTTGTAATTGTGGGCTTACTTTGCTGTTCTTTTTTGAATTGTTGGAGATTTTGGGTCAAGATGGTGATTTTGGTTCTTTCTTCTTTTTGGATGTGTGTGTTTATTGATATAATTTGCCCTCTGAGAACTGCTTTTGTTGTTCCCAAAAGTTTGGTATGTTGTATTTCCATTCTTATTTGATCCAAGGAGTATTTTTCTTTCATTTTTTATTTATTTTATTATTCAGTAGCTTTTAAGCAGGGTGCTGTTCAATTTCCATGTATTTGATTCTTTTTTTTTTTTTTTAAATCTTCCTATTGTTACTTGCTAATTTTATAGCATTGTGATCTGAGAAGATGCTTTGTAGTACTTTGATGTTTTTTAATTTATTAAGGTTTGCTTTGTGGTCTAACATATGGTCTATTCTGGAGAATGTTCAATGTGCATTGGAAAAGAATATATATTGTACTCTTGTTGGGTTGAGTGCTACGTATACGTCTATGAGGTCAAGTTGGTTGATTATGTTGTGTCATTCTTCTGTGTCTTGATTGAGTTTCTTTCTAGGTCTGTCCCTAATCGAAAGTGGAGTATTAAAATCTCCTACTATTATTGTAGATTTGTCTATTTCCTTCTTCAATTCTATTAGAGTTTGATTTATGTATTTTTATTGGGATCTTAGATATTTATTATGGTTGTATATTCTTATTCAATAGATCCCTTAATCATGATATATTTTCCCTCTTTGTTTCTTATGTTTGTTTTTACTTTTTTTTTTAATGTTTTATTGTGAATTATGTGATAGTTTACATGGGAGAACATTAGTTTTACATTTATCCTATCATATATCATTTCATTGCCATGGTTACAATCCCCTCCATGCATCATAAACCAACCAAAGGGCATACCCTGCAAGCCTGCCCCCTGGTTGTCAGCACATAGCCCCTCTCCCTCTTTGGGTTTAAAGTCCCCAGCTGCTCCCTCTCTCCACGTCATTGTCTCTGCCTCCATCTCTGGTGTCACTGCATCTCTGGGTAGGGTCCCGCTCTCCACTCTTCTCTTTTGATGGTCCCAGGGACCTCCGCTCCTAGTGTTTTCACCTTAAAGTCTATCATATCAGAGACTAAAATTATTACTCCTGTTCAGTCTTAAATTACCACTAGCTTGATATATAAGGAGCTCTGGTATCATAGTGGTTATGAATCAGGCTGCGAACCGCAAGGTCAGCAGTTCGAAAATATCAGCTGTTCCGTGGGAGAAAGATGAGGCATTCTGCTCCTATAAAGATTTACAGCCTCAGAAACCCTGTACAGGGTCACTATGGGTCGGAACCGACTCCATGGCACACAGCCAGCCAGCCAGCTTGATACATATTTTTCCCCATTCTTTGATTTTTAGTCTATTTTTGTCTTTGTAAGGTGTGTCACTTGTGGACAACATATTGAAGAATCCTGTTTTCTAATTCATTCTGCTACTCTCTTTCTCTTAACTGGTGCATTTAATCCACTTATATTCAGTGTCACTATCAGTAGGTATGAATTGATGACTGTCATTTTGTTGTGTGTGTGCTTTTATTTTTTGGTGCTGCTGTTTTCTTGTTCTACAGTAATTTCTGTGCTGAGTTCATTTTGCTTGTGGATTTCCTTTTCCTTTTCATTTCTGTTGTGTTAGTATTTACTGAATCTTTCTGATTTCCCTTTTTATTTTGATGTGAATGTGTATTCATTTTCTTTGAAGTGAACCTGTAATTTATTATATTTTCCCCCAATAAAAATGGTCTTTTTGTTTATCTTGAAATATGCTTGATTTTTTCACCATCTAGAAGTTCTGTATTTATACTAAGCCCTCTTTTTGATTTGTAGTTGACTTCATTATAAATTGGTATCTGTTTCCCTATTTTCAGTCTTGTAGGTATGGTGCTGTAGGATCAGCACTAGACTGTGAACTACAAGGATGGAAATTCAAACACACCAGCTGCTCCACAGAAACCCTGTACAGGGTCGCTATGAGTCAGAATGACTTGATGATACTTAACAACAAAGGTTTGTTTTGGAGTTCTAGTGTGGCACCAAAGTGCTTTCTGTAGGATATGCACTAGAATGCAAGGCTAGTTTAAACTGTAAGATCAGCAGTTCAAACTCACCAGGCACTCCTTGGAAACCCTAAACAAGATCACTATGAGTTGGAACTGAATCCACAACTAAGGTTTGTTTTATTTCAGATACTTCTATATCTGGATTGAGTTCGGGGTGGTGTTGTCATGTATATTAGTCTCAGGTTGTTGTCTGTGTTGTTGGTTCTTAAAGTATTTTTTTATAAAGTTGGTCTAATTACTGTAAATTCCTTTAATTTCTGTTTTCCTGGAAATACACTAATTTTGTTGTCATATTTGAGAGACAGCTTTGCTGGGCATATAATTCTTGGTTGGCAAGATTTTTCTTTTTGTATATGTCATCCCATTGCTTTTTTGCCTGTGGGGTTTCTGTTGAGAAATCAGAGTTCCATCTTACTGCTTCTTTTTAGGCAGCTTTTCATTTTTCTCGAGTTGCTTTCAGATTCTTTCCCTGTCTTTGATTTTGGAAAGTTTAATTATGATATGTTTTGGTGATATTCTTTTGGGGATTATCCTGTTTGGTGTTCGTTCAGCTTCCTGTATGCTCATCTTCTTGTCTTTCATGATATTAGGCAGGTTTTTTTCCCAGTAAGTCTTGGGAAAATGTCTCTGTGCTTTTTAAGGTCTCTTCTTCTACTGGAATTCCAATCACCCACTTGTTATTCTTCTTCATGTGTCCCATATAAGTGTTAGGCTTTCTTTGGAATTTTTCATTGTTTTCTCTGATTGCTCTTCTAACATGCAGTGAGGTTACTGCAGGACTGGGCAGTGTTTTGTTGTGCATAGGGTCGTTAAGAGTCGGTACCGACTCAATGGCACCTAACAATAACAACATTATTGATTAAGTGCTATAGGAACTGGTACTGGCTCTTGCCCAGTGGAAAGAGCTACAGAGGGGACAGTTGTGGCTTGGTTGCATGGGCAAAATTGCTGTCTCCCTTTGGGCAGGGCAAGAGAAGAAAACACACACACACACAAGAAAACAAAGCAGAGCAAACAAGCAAGCAAAAAACAGCAAAAAGAATAAGCAATAATAAGAAATAAAGACTATAATAACTAAAAAGAGATGAGAGGAACATGAAAATAGAGCTATAGAGGAGCAAAATATGAGAAAATAAAGGAAGAAATAAAAAATGCACTAAATAAAACCAGGAAGCATGAAGATGAGAAGAAGAGAAAAAGAGTAGAGAGTAGTAAAGAAATATCAAAAAGAAAAAAATGAAAAGATGGAGAAATAAAAACAGAAAAACAGAAAAAAAAATTAAAGCACAATTGGAAAGGACAAAAATCAAGAGAAAGGAAAGAAGGAATAGACAAACAAAAACAGCGTAATGAAAGGAAAAGTACAAAACCATAAAACCAGTATAGCTGTTGGACCTAGAGAGGAAAAAACTCGGGTGGACTCCTGCCAGCCAAGGAGCTCATAAGGTGGGTTGGGGAGGGATGTGACGGCAGAGTTCCTGCCCTATAGATTTAGGTCTTGTCTGTATTTATGGCACTCAATCCAGAAGTAGCTTGTGGATCACCCATAAAGTAGGAGATTTCAGTGTCTATTAGGACCACAGAGCAGCTGAGCGTAGGGTGGCTGGTAATGGAGAGTTTTCACTAAAGAAATGCTAGCCTGGTATCGCTGCAGATTCTGTAGGACTGAAGTTGAGCCTGCTTGAATCCAGGGTGAGCAGTTGGTGTCCACCTTACACTATCCTGGCTTACAACCTTGTGGCTCTGAATTCCTGGAGAGAAGTGTCTGTGCTGGGGGAGGATGACATTGGGGATTGGTCACATCTCCAGTCACCAGGGGAGCCAAAGGAATTGCATCTTTCCCATTGCCTGTATGAATCTGCTCTGCCAGGCCACCTTCTGTCTCCAAAGCTGCTAGCAAAAGTTCAATATGGCAGCATTGCATCTAGCAGTTCACCAGTCTGTCTCCTTCCATTACCATCTCTGCTCAGCTTTTCCTCCCAATAAGTGTATTCAATCCACTCCTCTAACCTTTCCTGTGAAGTTCAGAGTGTAAGGATTATCATCTGTGTTTGTTTCATTTGGTCTCCCTTATTTTTGTTATAAGGAGCCCTGGTAGCATAGTGGTTATGAGTCAGGCTGCTAACTTCAAGGTCAGCAGTTTGAAACTACCAGCCATTCCACAGGAGAAAGATAAGGCTTTCTGCTCCCGTAAAGGTTTACAGCCTTGGAAACCCTATACAAGGTCGCTAAGAGTTGGAAACAACTCCACAGTATACAACCATCACTACCATCTTTGTTATACAGAGTCTTTGTAGCACCTCTGTCTTTGTTATACAGAGTCTCTGTAGCACATCTGTCCACAGTAAACAACCATCACCACAATCTTTGTTATATAGAGTCTTTGTAGCACATCCACCATCTTGCTGGAAGTCATGCTACCTGAGTTTTGCTAGTAGGAACTCATTTTAGATCCCAATTCATATTCCTTTAGGGCTTTATGTAACCTGGTTGGCATCTAGCTACATAGTTTTTCTGTACTCTCTCCAGGACTCAATCCAAAAGGTCACCTTCAACTGCAATCTGGTTTTCCATTGCCTGATTGCATGTACAGATTCTCTCATCCTTTTCCTTGCCCTTAAGGGGTTGCTATGGAGATAATATCATTCTAGGAAGTGAGCTGGTGGAGACCAGCAGTGACAAAAACAAAAAAGGAGAAAGTGAAAGGAGAAAAATAAATGACTAAAGCAGAAGGGAAAGGCAGAGACATAGATAAGACATAGATAAGACAGTCAAAAGGGGAACTGTACAAGTGATAAGATGCCATAAACGAATTTACTTACAGAAGTGGATAGAGACACATTGCCTATAGTTAGAGATGTAGAGCAGAAGCACTAAGTAAACCCGGGGAACTGAAATACGCAAGGTCTTAAAAAATTCATGGAAAGAGTAATCTTACACAATTTGATGAGCTTGACCTACACCTATTGAAGTAACAGTAGCTTAAAAGAAGGAACAAATCTTTACAGTGAGGATCATTCCTAC
>NW_006408846.1:2602115-2614200 GCF_000296735.1 Chrysochloris asiatica
AGAGGGGCTGTGTGCTGACAACCAGGGGACAGGCTTGCAAGGTAGACCCTTTGCTTGGTTGATAATGCATGGGGGGGATTGTAACCATGGCAATGAAATGATATACAATAGGATGAATGTAAAGCTAATGTTCTCCCATGTAAACTATCACATAATTCACAATAAAATATTTTTTAAAAATTCATGGAAAAATAGAATTAAAAGATAATGGAATTTCCCCCCATGAACTTTTTGAAGTCCCCTAGTATATAAATACATAGCAGGGAAGAGATACAGTCAAGTAGAGAACCAGAACATATTGGATTCTGGAGAAAGCAGCTGCGTAGAGAGCCTTGCTAAGAGCAGAACCAATTCCAAAAACGTGTTTATTAGTCTTCATCTGCCTCCCTGAGTCATTCCTATTTCCACGAAAGGGATCAGCAAGAGTTTGTGAAAAGCATACCATTGTCGTGAAGTGCTGATAAGTTGGTTTCAACTTATAGCAACCCTGTACAAGGTTTCCAAGGAATGGCTGGTGGACTTGAATTGCTGACCTTGTGTTTAGCAGTCCAGTGCTTATCCTACAGAGCCACACCAGAGCTCCAAAAGGTATCAGTAATCTATAATATTTTATACTTCATTTTCTTGCCTGTGGCTTCACATACATGGAAAGGAACCTCCCAAAGACAACTGGAGACTAGGAATACTCCCTATAGACACAACCCTTTGTCCCTTGACTGTTTCTTCTTGCATTTCTTTAATATTTGTAACTCAAAATTTCTAATTTGTATCACTAAATTAATTCTCTTTCTTACTCCTTTTTTAATTTTGAGAGATGGTGGGTGATCATAAGCCACCACCTCTTAGGCACCCCTATCCCATTTTCTTACCTAATCTTTACAGTCTTTTGAAAACTAAAGTCATTCTTGTTCTCATTCCTAATCAGAAACTTTGTTTCTTCATTTCATTCTTTACTATTAGTTGAGCTCTTCCTTGGACTTGTCCATCTTTGTACAATATAACATCTAATCAAAGCAGCAACTTTCTAAATCCAGGGGTATTTGAGCGAGTTTTTTTTAAAAAAAGACAATGTTGAAAAAAGTTTAAAAATAATTATATGAGCCTACAAAACCCACAACATTCTGCTGAGCAATGCGGGGGAACTCAAAGTCCCTGCCCTTAATCTATTATAATACGGTTGTGGGGGAAAGAGACTGGAGAGTGTCAGGACAAGATACAAAAGTTTGAAGGAAACTGCGGGGCAATGACTCTAGTTTTGTCCTTGGCTCCAGAGACATAATCCTTGGAGCAATGAAAATACTTGGGTTTTAGACTTCCAGTCTACATGTTAGAATTTAGACTGGTGAGTAGGGGCTGGCCAGACCAGAAGACTCACCTGGGAGCAGCCTCAGGAAGTATGATTGAGCCCATTATGTAGGACTGGCCAATAAAAGGAAGGTAGGAAATCTTCCTGGTTGGCAAAAACATCTGCTTTTGAGAGTGTGGTGCATTCCTTAGGATATTGAGAATTCTCCTCAGACTTTGCCCTTAAGTGTATTTTCATTTGTATCTGTTTTAGCTTTCACAAGTCTGTAGTCCTAACTATGGCTGGCAGGTCAGAATGTTGGGAAGTTGTGTGAAGGTCTAAACTTGATGCTGTCATCTGTCTCCTTGATACTTTGAAGGATGATCTTTTAACGTAAAAGTTCTGAGCTAGTTCTGGATGACTAGCGGTAGAGAAAGAGGGTGTCATTGGTGGCAGCTGGCAAAGGATGAAGAAGTGGGTATGAGGACTAGATTAATCTTCACATCTGAGAGACTGGACTTATGATGATCTTTATTGCGCAAAAGCCATACAGTTAAAAATTTTATTCAAGTGGGAAGAACACAGAAAAACATCATAAAGAAGTTAGTGTTTAGGCAGTATTTTGAAAGATGGGAAAGGTAAGAAATAAAAGATAGGCTGATAAGAGAGAAGTGCATTTCAGGCAGATAGGAATGGGGGTATTCCATAACAAATTTGTGGGGAAGGCTAATTTAGCTAAAAGGTAGGGTGTATCTTTCAAGGGTGTTTCTAGTTCAGGATAAAGGAACCCTCCTGGTGCAATATTAAGTGCATGGCTGCTAACCCAAGGGTCAACAGCTCAAACCCATCTGCTACTTGTCTGATGAAAAGACCTGGCAATCTGCTCCCGTGTCAAAAATTCAGCCTAGGAAACCCTATAGGTTAGTTCTACCTTGTCATATAGGGTCACTATGAGTCAGAATCGACTCAATGGCATCCAACAACAGGGAGGGAAAATGCTGGAAAATCAAGTTGGGGCTATGCTACAGCAGTCTTTGAATACCAGTGGTGCTATTTTGAGTATAATTCTCTCTGTGGGGAATGTAGTAAAATCATATTGCGTTTTGTAAAAAAAGCATCCATATAATACTGGTACTCCACAGATATGAAGTTTGTCCACTGTCATTCTTAATTATCTAGTGTTGCTATCACAGAGATACCACCAGTGAATGGCTTTAGCAATCAGAAATTTGTTCTCTCCCATTTTAGAAAGTCAAAAGTCTGAACTCAGGGTAGCAGCTTTAGGAGAAGGCTTTCTCTCTCTCTATCTGTTGGCTCTGAAGGAATGTCCTAGTCTCTTCCGAGCTTCTACTCCTAGGCAGTCTTCTTGTGGCTTGGCCCACGTCTTCGCTCATCTCTGCTTCTCTTGCTTACTTGTTTACTCTCATTCATATCTCAAAAAGAGATTCATTTAAAACATACTCTATACTAATTTTGCTTTATTATCATAACAAAGACAACCCATGCCCAGAAGGGATTATAACTACAGGCATAGGGTTGTTGTTGTGTGCAGTCAAGCAGGTTCTAACTCACAGTGACTCTGTACAGAGTTTCTGAGGCTCTAAATCCTTGCAGGAGCAGAAAGCCTCGTCTTTCTCCTGTGGAGCAGCTGGTGGGCTTGACCCGCTGACCTTGTGGTTTGAAGTTCTGTGCTTATCCTACAAAGCCATCCACGCTCCCAGGTCTAGAATTAGGATTTACAAAACATATTTTGGGAGGGCATAATTCAATCCTTAACAGTCACTTTTATCTTTTATACTTTATTTCACCTAAGAGATATCTTGTGCTTTTTCTAATCTTTTCATTCCCTCGGCTTCCTTTGGTCCCAACTCTGAAGCACAACTCAGATGCTTGCCTTCACTATTCTACATATGGTTTTAGTCCAAAGGCTTTCTGGATCGGAACCAACTTGGTTGTTGTTGTTTAAGTGCTGTCGAGTCATAGTGACCCTGTCTGTCCAGGATTTCCTAGGAGTGGCTGGTGAATCTGAGCCACTGACCTTGTGGTTCTAACTGACCTTTCAGTCTAGTGCATTATTCCACAATGTCACATGGCTTTCTGGATCAAAAGCAACTTGGTAGGATGGTGAAAAGTGCATTCTGCAACCACTCCTCTCTAACTTCTTTTCTTTTTTTTTCTAGAACAAAGATGTTGTTGTTAAATGCTGTAGCGTTGGTTCTGACTCATAGTGACCCTGTATAGGGTTTCTGAGGAGCAGCTGGTGAGTTTGAACTGCTGACCTTGTGGTTCAAATTGATTTTGCAGTCTAGCACATTAACCCACAGCACCACACCAGAACCCCACAACTAAGATAAGAATCATTAAACCTCTTTGTTTCTGTTGTCTAAGTCTAAAACGTGGTCTTAAGGCTGAAGGAGAAGGACCCTAGCTATTTAGTTCTTTGCAATCTCAAAGATTTTGTAAATTCACTGGCTATACAAATCTTAAAAATTCACTGGCTGTACAAATTAAACAATCATTACTGCATGGAAGAAAGATGCTAAATTTTAGAAATATTTTGACCACTAATTAGATACTCTATGAGAGGAAGATGAGGCTTTCTGCTTCCAAAGAGATACAGCCTTAGAAACCCGATACAGGGTCGCTATGTGTCAGAACCAACTTGACACCACTTAGCAACAAAACACCAATTAGATACTCACTTAATTCCTCTTTCAAATACATACATGAAATTTCCAAATTTTAGAAGCCTTCCTAATTCATTTATGTGCCTGATACATATAAACACATTTAATAAATATTTGAATGAATGAATCAAAGAATGAATGACTCTCTAGCTCTATATATCAAGGTTTTGGGAAATGATTATTTTTGCCACCAGATTCTGAGGGGTAGCATTGTTGGAATTTGAAAAATTAGAAGCATCTGAAAAGAGTTACCTAGGTTGTTGTTTCTGGGTGTGACAGAGGAAAGAATTTATTTCTCACCTTTCACCTTTTAATCTCCACCAGCCCTGGCTTCTTCAAGAACCCTGAGAATGAAGCTATTTACTCCTGTCTCATTATCCCCTCTTTGATCTTGACAGGTGCAGTCAATACAAAGAAATAAAACAGTCCCCGAGAAAAACTCACATGTTCCCACCATGGGGGATGTGCAGTGAACAGCATTATCCTTTGTCCCCCACCCCTCTATCCAGTGCCATTAAATTCTGACTCATAGTGACACCATAGGACAGTTTACAAGGCTCATCTTTCTCCCGTGGGTTCAAAGAGTCGACCTTTCAGTTAGCAGCCCAGTGTTTAACCCACTGGACCAGGGACAGGGCAGTGACTTCTACCTCCACCTTTCTCACTAATAGCTAACTAGTGGACATGTCCCTAAATAGCTACATGCTTCACTGGGGTTCCTGAAAGATAAGGAGAACAGAGCTTCTAGTTTAAGTTGCATTGTATTGATCTAACATTAAAGGATGACAGGAGAAAAGTAAGATTATTCACCTTCTCATGAAAAATGACCTTTCACCTGGAAAGAATGAATCAAACGGGGTAAGGGGGTGGGGGACGGATGGACTTAAGGCCAGAAAGAGCAATGAGTTAAGTGAGAATATAATTTTGCTTTAAATGACAGTATATGAAAATAATGTACAAATTTGATAACCAAAGTCTGACAGAGTTGAAGAGGTGCTAGAAAAATGGAGAAAGGTAGTGTTTCATTACTACCTCATTAAATTCTAGAAAAATTACTGAATGGTACATAATAAGACAGCAGTGATTAGTTGGAGGCAGAATTAATTCATTAAGTTTCAATCATGTCAGAGTAATTTTATTTCTTTATCCATAGTAAACAAAATCAGGGAGGAACCTAACACATACTGGGATTTCTAATCCTAAATCTTACTGGCATCTTGGGCCAGATAAGTCTTTGTTATGGGGCCTTGTCCTGTACATTATGGGATGTTTAGCAGCATACCTGACTTCTACTCACTAAATGCCAAAAGCACTAGATGTCTCAAGTCAGGACAACCAAAAGAATCTTTAGAAATTGTGAAATGTGTGCTGGGAGGGTGGGGGATGGAGAGGAAGACAGAATAACGCCTGGCTGAGAACCACTGCCTTACATATTGTACATCTTGACGCAGCAAGGTAACTGAGAATCTAAGATATTTGTATAAAAGAATGAAAGAAGGATACACCTTACCCATTTGAAACCCAACTGTTTGGAAAACTTAATTATTTTGAACATATATTATATTAGAAATACAAAGTGAAAAAGGATTTCTTTACTAAGTGCAGAGTATTACTCTTTGGGATCTTCTCAGGAAGCACATATATTCCCTTTCTCTTATTAAATACTCCAAACATACATATAAAAATGTTAACATTTGATACTCTCACACTTTAAATAAATTGCTTATCTAATATCTAAATCTAAATCTAAGTACTGATTGTTGTTGTTAAGTGCCGTCGAGTCGGTTCCGACCCATAGCGACCCTGTACAGGGTTTCCGAGGGTGTAAATCTTTACGGGAGTAGAAAGCCTCATCTTTGTCCCGTGGAGCGGCTGGTAGTTTCGAACCGCTGACCTTAAGGTTCGCAGCCCGATTCGTAACCACTACGCTACCAGAGAGAGAGGAAGAAAATTAGAAGCGGTATGGCATGTCACAGGCAAGGACCCTGACACAGTAATGACAGTAAGAAAGAAAATGGAAACATTATGAAAAAATGAACATTTCTGAAAAAATAGCAAATCAAAAAGATAGCAGTTCTATATTTTTTTCAGTTTAGTTTATCCTTGACATGTACTTTAAAAAGAATATGAACTTTTTGATTAATGGTGATGGAAGAATACCACTGAATAAGGATAAGTTTGCACAGCCAATTAATGTAACTTCTGTCAACAAGTTTCTACCTGTAAAAAGTCAAATTAGCTAAAGTTGTATAACAAATATATTTACAATAACAACAGCAACAAAAATGGGTAGCTGCTTAGGCTGCTTACATACAAACACCTCATGGTTTCTTGGGTTGGAGATTTTGGGCCATGGTTTTATGGGCCTTCTCAGTTAATTGGCCAAATAACACCTTTGGTGCTTTTGTTCTATCTCTTAGTTTACTGCATAGTGCTTGGGATTTGATAAGCTTGTAAACAGCCATCCAGGCACAAAAATTGGTTTCTATTTGCCTGGAGCAACAGAGGAAGGAGAGACAAGAATGTTGTTGTTGTTAAGTGCCCTCAAGTCAAGAGTTGGTTCAGACTCTCCAAGGTTGTAAATCTCTGTGGGAGCAGATAGTCTCATTTTTCTCCTGTGGAATGGTTGGAGGGCTGGAACCATGGAGCTTTGGTTAGCAGTCCTTATCCTACAGAGCCACTTCCTTTCCCAGACTCAGAAATATTGTTGTTGTTAAGTGCTCATAGTGACCAACTCATAGCGACCCTGTATAAGGTTCCCAAGAAGCTGCTGATGAGTTTGAGCCACTGACCTCGTGGTCCAAACAGACTTTGCGATCCAGTGCTTTATTTATCCTACAGTGCCATACCAGGACTCTGCAGTCAGGAAAAGGAGGAGTAACCAGAATCTGTGGCTGATTACCTGCATGAAAAACTACTTCTGTCATGAAACCAGAATAACTGGATGGGGCTCAGCCACCATTACTGAACATTTTGTTTAAAGATTATGTAGAAGAATCCTGATCAAACCGGGAAAATTTTAAATTCTTATGAACTCCAGACGTTCTGGAGCCATGGAAGCTAAACAAACCTTAAACTACCAGTCCTGACATAATCTTTAAACCTTAAATGAAAAATATACCCTGAGGTCTTCTTAAAACCAAACAATAGTTTACCTAGTGAAGAATGCCTGCTGTGAGCATTTATGCTCTTTTAAGATCTAGCTATACAGGATCAAACTGACAACAGCACCTCAAAAGACTACGTAGGAATAAGAAACTTAGGGGGCTTAAGGGGCAGTGAGGTTATGTTAACTAAGAGGAACTCAGAAAAGGAGGGTGACAATACTCAAAGAATGTAATTAATGTAACTGAATGGTAGATACAGAAACTTTAATCGGTACATGTTTTGCTGTATATATGATCAACAACAACAAAAACAAAATAATTAAAAAAAAAAAAAAAAAAAAAGACAGGATGTAGACCGCAGGCACCTAGGAGGTTGTTGGTTGATTCTGGTGGTAAAGTCTGACATGAACTCTAGGGGACATAGTAGACAGAGCTTTGGTGCAAGAGAACACATTCTGACTGTTTACATTGGTGGTAGCTGCAGAAATAATGGGAGAAGTGGTGTACAAGCTGGATATGGAGTTTTCTGGGGACCAAACAACCCACTAGATGTGACAGGGTTTCTGGAAAACAGACAAATAAATGGCAGAACTGAGGAAAGCCCACAAAGCAACTGTAAAAGCAAAGAACCAAAATATAGATAAGCTCATCACTGAAACTGATAGCACGTTTGTCATTAAAGCCTTAACAGAATGGGTTAGTAACTGGAAACAAAATGGATGGAAAACAACCTCTGGAAGATATATTGTCAACAAAAATGATTTTGAGAAGATTTATCGAGCCTCCCAAAGCATGGATATTCAGTGGAACTCTGTTCCCAGCTATTGGGGTATCAGAGGCAATGAGGAAGCTGACAGATTGGCCACACAAGGAGCTGGAAAATAAGACTTCATTTTCATCATAGGTTGCTACCTTGTCTCTTGAAGTTAGATTTGCTGCTGGCAACTTCTGAAGTTTTCTTCCCTTTTCCTCATGGGTATCTCCTTATAGAACTTGGTTTCTCCATTTTATTTTCTACCTTTTCCTACCATAAATAACAACCTCTTTGTCAATTAATAAAAACTTGAACTTTCAAAATATATATATATGACAGGATAATTAAGTGTCTGGAAAAAACGTCATGAAAAGCAACTAAAAAAACTAAAGTTCTTCAGTTTAAAGAATAAAAGATGTTGGTACAAACATGGTGATTTCCTTCAAATGCGGCATTTGTTTCCAAAACTTAAATGTATTCAGCAACAATAAATGGAAATGAGCACCAAACTTATTTTACATTTATAATAATAATAAAATCTTATTGTGTCATTGGTAAGGGTTTACACAGCAGTTTAGGTACCCACTCAACAATTTCTACACAAATTGTTCAGGGACAATTGTTACATTCTTCACAATGGGTGAACATTCTCATTACTTCCATTCTTGTTTTTCTGCTTCCTTTACTTTAGTTTTCCTGCCTCCTTACAGTCTCATTTTTGTTTAAAAGTAATTGTTGACCATTTGATTTCATATAGGTGATTTAAAAAAACTTTTTATTGTGAATTGAGTGAAGGCTTACAGAGCAGATTGTAACTTTTACATTTAACAAATCATATACTTTGCTTCATCACAATGATTGTAATCTCCTTCATGTACCAACAGTTAACAGTATTTACCACTATTCACTTAAACTATTGCGTTCCTCCCTGTGTCTCCTGCTAACTTCATCTGTCCTCTGATAAACCCCTCTTGTGTATATTACCTGTCCAGTCACCCATGTTAACATTGTCTACCCTCTAGTCTGTGAATAATTTCCCCTCCTCTCTATCATAGATTGTTTCTTTTATCAAGAAGACCTTCTCTTAACTTTTTACAATAATGGTCTTATACAATATTTGCCATTTTGTAATTGACTAATTTCACTCAGCATAATGTCCTCCAGTTTCATTCATGTTGTGAGGTGTTTCACAGATTTATAGTTATTCTTCAACATTGCATAGTATTCCATTGTGTGTATGTACCAAAGTTTGTTTAACTATTCGACTGTTGACAAGCTTTTAGGCTGTCTCCTTCTTTTTGATGTGTCTCTTGTAGACAGCATATCGAAGGGTCCTGTTTTCTTATTATTTAATCTATTTACATGTAGTGTAGTTATCAATAGGTATGAGTTGATCGGTACCATTTTGCTGTGTGTGTTGTTTGTAGAGTTGCTGGGCTTTTTGTTCCACATAAATTTCTGCACTGAGTTCACTTCATTTGTTGGTTTTCCTTTTATTTTCATTTGCATTGTGTTGGTGTTATTGTATAGCAATATGTTGTTATTATATAACAACAACATACATACATGAGGTCCTGGTGTGGCACTGAAGGATAAGTCTTGGGCTTCAAACTGCAAAGTTGATGGTTCAAACCTGCTAATTGATCCTTCGACACCCTGTGCAGGGTCTCTATGAGTCAGAACTGATTTGATGGCATGTAACAACAACAATAACATACATATATATACAAACACACACAAATATAATCACATATACAAAGGCGCTTCAAAAACTTTGTAAGAAAATGGAATGAAAAGATAAAGGAATTTTTCCATAAACTTTTTTGAAGCCTTCTTATACATACCTACACACACACACACACACACACACACGTTGTTGTTAGGGTTTCCATAGAGCAGTTGGTGGGTTTGAACTGCCAGCCTTGTGGTTAGCAGTCTAGTGTTTATCCTACAGCACCAGCAGCAATATATATGGTGGTTATGTGCGTGGAGTCGGTTCTGAGTCATAGCAACCCTGTACAGGGTTTCCGAGGCTGTAAATCTTCATGGGAGCAGAACGTCTCATCTTTCTCCCATGGAGTGGCTGGTAGTTTCAAACTGCTGACCTTAAGTTTCGCAGCCCAATTCATAATCACCACGAAATATATATACAACTTCAAAAATTCATGGAAATTTTGAAGCATTCTCATATATATCTATACATACATATGTTGTTGTTGTCATGTGCTGTTGAGTAGGTCTGACCCACAGTGACCTTGTATAAAGTTTCCAAGAAGTGGCTGGTGGGTTTGAACGATTCACCTTAAGGTTCGCAGTTCAGTGTTTATCCTACAACACCACACCAGGACTTCTATACATATATATATGCATATATATACATGTATGACTATATATATACATTAATATATACACACACACACACATATATATACATGGCTTCAAGGAGTTCATGGAAAAATTCCATTCTCTTTTAATTCTATTTTTCTCGGAACTTTTTGATGACCCCTGATATATTTATTTCACCACACATATATATTTATTTTTGGTTGCTTTTTTTGTACCTGCTCATTCTTCAAGGGTGGCAAGGTCTATTTTATGATAATTTCATTGGGAAACCTTACCTTGTCCCATCTACCTATACCCCTGATCTTGTCCATTCAAAGTTCTTTTTGTTCCCCAAACTCAAAGAATATTTAAAAGGAACATGATTCCAGTCCCTTAAGGATGCCCAAACTGCCATTTTGATGTGGTATGAATCAAAAAGCAGAGGATTTTTTAGGGAAGATTGGTGGTGGTGGTGGTATGCTGGAGAATCAGTTCTGACTCACAGACAGCCTGCACAGGGTTTCTGATGCTGTAAATCTTTAAGGGAGCAGAAAGCTCATCTTTCTCCTGTGGAATGGCTGGTAGTTTCAAACTGATGACCTTGAGGTTATCAGCCCAACTCACAACCACTATGCTACCAGAGCTCATAAACATCACCGTCAGCAATGTTCAGACCTTGTTGGTGAATATGTCAAGAAACAATAGCTTCACACATCAATATTTTCTATTCAATAAAGGTTTCTATGATTTTGTAGTGATGTATCTTGACTTCTCTGCATGAGCTGGAATCCAAATAGCAATATTGTTTGACATGTCCTTGTACATCTATGGATGTAATAGAGCTTACAGAGAGCAAAATTATGAAAACTTATTTGTCAAAACTAAATACCTTGGACTGAGCCACTGGATTTGGGGGTGAATCTCATAGTCTTGGGGAACATCTAGGTCAATTGGCATAAAGTCCAAAAAAGTCCATAAAGACAATGTTCTATAATCTTCTATGGTAACAGCAACTAGAGTCTTAAAAAGTTGTTAGTGAGCACTTAAGACAACTATTGGTCTCTCCCTTATGAAGTATAGTGAAGAAAATCAAAGATTCTAGAAAACAGTTTAAGATTGGAATACCTAAAAGAGGTTCTAGAACTTGTCCGGTGAAATAGGCCCTTTGCAGAGTATAGGACCTTAGGTGGAATCCTGAGCCCCATACAGAACCTTCTGAGGTGGGACATTCCCACTAGAAAGGACAAGCAGACCAGCCTGGAACAGTTAGAGCAACAGAAGATACATCTTCAAAGAAATATCAGCAGGAAAAACCCAAAACAAAAATGGCAGTATGATTGGCTACTACAAGAATAAGCAAGTTGTTTGACAGGAAGTTATCAAGGCAAGCAATCAAGTTCCTTCAGGATAACACCCTGCCCCCGAGAATGAAAATCAAAGGGAATACATGAGCAGGCATACAAGCTTGCTGTTGACCATATTGGTCTATTAGTGAGTAGAAGAGGGGGAAAGGCAGCAATGAAGAATGGGCTGAGTTCAACCACGGTTCATTGACTCCTGTTGACCTGGAGATGAGAGAGAAAAGAGGAAGGGCTGGTTGGTCCAAAGTGTGATGAGACCTGGGGACACTTGAGCCCATGGACAAGGCCTTAGCCACAGAGGGCTAGAGCTGAGAGTGAAGCATCCAGCTGATGTGAAATGAGGGGAGATGCACAAGAATACCCAAACTTGCAGCTAGTGCCCATTTGACCTATCCTAGATGGCTTGATAATCAGAACTCGACTAGAAGAAGATTAAAAAAAAAAAAAATTGAAATAAACAAGTGTAAATTGCTACAATCTGATGAACTTGACCTACACTTATGGATGTAGTAGCTCAAAATACCAATTAATACTTCACATCAAGTATTAATGCTATCCCCTCTGTA
>NW_006408846.1:2614751-2617282 GCF_000296735.1 Chrysochloris asiatica
ATATATATATATATATATTATAAAGAAAGCGGGCAAATAAAGCTATAAAATTAATTTCAAAACTTTGACTAAAGAAGGATAACAGTGAAAGGTGGAGAGCCAGATTTCATTAATATGTAGACTCTATTTATGCTATTGCTTCCTCGAGGAAATTTTCACCTTTTGTACTTTTGGTTGATGTTCTTAAATATTTTGAGCTTCTAATTGGGAGTTAACTTGCAGCAATTTAAGGAATTCTTTTTGTTTGATTTATCTGTCCTTGAGTTAAAGTTGGTATATGGCTAAAACAAGAAAATAAAGCAATATAATATTGGTATTTCCCCAGGGGAAAAAAAATCTATTTGGATAGAAAACCATCTTTACTTTGCTGGTCTAGAAGATCAGGAACATTTTGACATGTATTTTAAAAAGATTAAAGAATTTTCTTGATGAATTTTTCAAGCTCCATTAGATTACTCAATTAATGATTCTATAATGTATTCACAATGATTCTAGAGTTTGTGCTATATATATTACAAAAATAAAAATTCTTTCCTCTCAAGAAGCTCAGAGTCTGGTAAGATAACCAAGCATACACATACAAGAATGTCTACCACACTTTGGTTTATAAACGAAAGACCTGAAATAACCTAAATGTCATTATTTTTTTAAATCAACAAATAAAAAGTAATTTATGCAGGAAAAAAAATAAAATAATTGAAGTTCAACTATTTTAAGAGACAGCATATAATCAAGAGCCAAGGGTGGTGAAGGAAGAAGTCCAAAGTGCACTGAAGGCATTAGCAAAGAACAAGGCTCCGGAAATTGATGAAATGAATTGAAATACTTTGTAATTGAAAACATTGAAATCTTTGAACAAACTGATGCAGCACTGGAGGCACTCACTCATCTGTGCCAAGAAATTCAAAAACAGTTACTTGGCCACCTGATTGGAAGAGATCCCATATTTGTTCTCATTCCAAAGAGAGGTGACCCAATAGCAGGTAGAAATCATTGGACAATATCATTACTATCATATACAAGTAAAAATTTCCAAAACAATAATTAAAAAACAGCTGTAAGAGTACATTACAGAGAACTGCCAGAAGTTCAAGCCAGATTCTAGTGAGGATGTAGAACAGGAGACATCATTGCTGATGTCATGTGGATCTTGACTGATAGCAGACAATACCAGAAAGATGTTTACCTGTCTTTACTAACTACGCAAAGGCTTTCAACTGTGTGTACCATGACAAGCAATTGTGGAGAATGGTTGTTCCGGAACACTTAACTGTGCTCGTGAGGAACCTGTATATAGACCAAAAGGAAGTCATTCAAACAGAACAAGAGGGCATTGAATGGTTTAAAATGAGGAACGATGTGCACCAGGGTTGTATCCTTTTCTCCATACTTATTCAATCTGTCTGCTGAGCAAATAATCCAAAAAACTGGATTATATGAAGATGACAGAACCTCACTTGCTGAAAACAAAGAGAGTTTAAAATACTTACTGATGAAGATCAAAGACCACACACAGCCTTCAGTATGGATTGCACCTTAATGTAAAGAAAACAAAAATCCTCACAACTGGATAAATAAATAAATAACATCATTATAAATGGAGAAAAGATTGAAGTTGTCAAAGACTTCATTTTGCTTGGATACACTATAAACACTCATGGAACCAGCAGTCAAGATATCAAACGACATATAGCATTAGGCACAATACCTCTTTAAAATGTTTAAGAGCAAAGATGTCAGTTTGAGGACAAAACTGCACTTAACCCAAGCCACGGGTTAGTTTGTGAAAGTTGGACATATGTTTGTGAAAGTTGGACCATGAATAAGGGAGACCTTAAAAAGGGATGCATTTGAGACCTATACTTATGGATGTAGTAGCTCAAAACACCAACTGAGAAGGAAGGAGTCGTCACATCAATGATCAATCCTATATTTCTGTACACAGGGTTGATAGGGATGGGCAATTTACACATTGGCTACCTAAAATGGGTGGGGGTGGGGCAATAAAGGCATGAAATGACTGGATTACAAGTTTTCAAGAGGAACTTTAGTTTCAGAGTGCTGGGGAAAGGTAGAACCCTTACTAAATAGTTTTCATCTTGTTAGATGGGTCTGATGAAAGGTGATGGGGATAAGATTCTTATGATTCAAAAGTGAGTAATTTTATCATGACTAATTTCGATTGTCACAACTGTAAAGGTAGAAGTTTTGTAACATAAAGGGGGAGGGGAGTAATTAATCTTGCATTCCAGGAACAGAGGACCTTAGTACCATTACCAAGGGAGACGAGCACGAGCGGAATGTGGGACCCTATCCAGAGAAGCAGTGACATCAGGGGTGGAGGCAAAGATGAAGACATGAAGAGAGAGAGCAGCTGAGGACTCTAGACTCTTGGGAAGAAAAAGACTGTATGCTGGCTGCCAGGAGTCAGGCTTGCAGAATGTGCCCTTTGGTTGGTTGTTTAGATTATTATATATTCCTGAGAGTTTTTGTGTACATTCAAAACAACAGCAACAACAACAAAAAAACCC
>NW_006408846.1:2617567-2618252 GCF_000296735.1 Chrysochloris asiatica
GGGCATATTATCAGGAGGGACCAGTCCCTGGAGAAGGACATCTTGCTTGGTAAAGTGTACAGTCAGCAAACAAAGAGGAAGATTCCCAATGAGATGGCAGCAGCAATGGGCTCAAGGGTAACAACTGTGTGGTTAGCACAGGACCGGGCAATGTTTCATTTTGTTGTGCACAGGGTTTCTATTAGTTGGAAGTGACTCAATGGCACCTAACAACAACAACTGCTGTGTAGCAAGCCACCCGAAACTTAATGGTATTTTTAAATTTCATTTTAAATTTATGATTTAGTGAATCAGAAATTTGTGAAGGCCTCAACTGGACAGCTCAGTTCTGCTCCCACATGACACAAGTGGGTGGGATCTGACTAGAACTAGAGATTCCACATCAAAGATGGTTCATGGTTGGCAAGTCAGCCCTGTCTTGTAGCTAATTCAGCCCATTGCTAGATTTACTACGTCAACTCTAAGGAACTCAGCTGGAACTACTGGTGGTGACATAGTTTCCTCCCTTATAGGCCTCTCTAGAAGGCTGCTTGGAATTATTCAGGGTGCTATTTCTGGGTTCCAAGAGCAAGAGAGTTCAATAAGGCTTGAGCAAAAGCTGCAAGCGTTCTTATGATCTGCCTTACAAGTCCAAGAACACCAATTCTGGACTTCTGGCAAGATGGTGGGCAAGGCAGACACACTA
>NW_006408846.1:2619407-2620405 GCF_000296735.1 Chrysochloris asiatica
AGGAACTCTGCTGTCATATCCCTCCCACACCCACCTTGTGAGTTCTTTGGCTTGAAGGACCCCCACCCCCACCCCCAGAGATTTTTCCTCTCTGGGTCCAAAAGCTGCACAGTTTTTTTTTGTTTTTGTTTTGGGTTTGTTTTTTTCTTTTTGCTTCACTGTTTTTGTTTGTTTATTCTTTCTCCTCCTCCTCCTCTTTCCATTCCCTTGAATTTTATCCTTTTTATCTCTGCTTTTGTTTTTCCTTCTTTTCTTCTATTTCATATTGCCTCTTT
Source organism: Chrysochloris asiatica (assembly GCF_000296735.1). Lineage (NCBI taxonomy): Eukaryota > Metazoa > Chordata > Mammalia > Afrosoricida > Chrysochloridae > Chrysochloris > Chrysochloris asiatica. Next base: position 2,619,683 of record NW_006408846.1, read on the forward strand.
CTGCTTTTTCCCCCCTTTTTATCTTTCTTTACTATTCTCTTCCACCTTTCTCATCTCATTTTCCCTCTCCTTGGTTTAATTATTTATTCTTTTTATTTTCTCTTCTATAGCTCTATTTTCCTGTCCCTCTTTTGTCTTTATAGTCATTCATATTTCCTGGTTGTTGCCTGATTTTATTTTTTTTCCCACATTGTTGGTTATTTGCTTGTTCATTCTGTTTTGTTTTCTTGTGTTTGTGAGGGAGGGTTTCTTTTCTTTCCCACCCAAAAGGAGATAGCAACTGTGCCTACCTAGCCAAACGGAGCAAGAGCCAATACCAACTCCTATACCACCTGGTAAATGATAGACAGCAGCCAACACCAGACAAACCTACTCTCAATAGAGGTCACAAACAGCATATAATAATGGAAAACGACACCCACAGGAAACAGTTGTTGAGAACCTAAGAACACATCAACATACAACCGTAAACTAAATACAAACAACAGACAATTTTAGCTCACATGAAGAAACAAAAGAGAATAGCACAAACAAATGACCAAGATTCAGAGAAAAAAAAAAAAAAATGTTTCTGAGGAAGAAACAATAATGGAAGTAACTGAAAAAAGAATCCAAAGGAACGATATTTAGGTACCTTCAAAGAATTGGCAGAAAGACCAAGGAAAGCAAAGAGAACACAGAAAAAACTTTAGAAGAATCCAGGAAAATGCTATAAGAATAAAT
>NW_006408846.1:2622135-2630610 GCF_000296735.1 Chrysochloris asiatica
GGAGTAGAGGGGGGATAGGGAGGAATTATTCATGGCTAGAGGGAAGACACATGTTAACATGAGTGACAGGGCAGGCAATGTATAATAAGAGGGAGGTTTGTAGTGGAAAGATGAGGCTAGTAGGAGACACGGAGGAACGCAATAGTTAAAGTGAATAGTGGTAAATATTGTTAACTTTGATACATGGAGGGGACTGCAATCATTGTATGAAGCAAAGTATATGATTTGTTGATTATAAAACTGATGATCTGGCTCTGTAAACCTTCACGCAATACACAATAAAAAGTTTTTTTCTAACAAAAGAACACCAATTTCCAATGTGACATAATTAAAATATTGCGTAAGAGAATTATTTGATAAACTGGAAAAAGGTTCCTAAAAGAAAATTCCACCACATTATAATGAGCACATAAGTCACTATGGCCAGCTTTTTTTACTCATGTGGGATTAGACTTCACCTTTCAATGGGTAAAGAAGCAAAGAATTTGTGGCCACTTTTAATCTATCACAGAGACTAATGGATTGTAGGTCTAATTAGGTGAAAGATAAACCAACTTTAAAACACAGGCATGTAGAGTTTATTACTCTACATTTTAACATGGCTCTGTTTTTTTCATGAAAGTTTCTAAGGGTCAGAATGGAAAAAAAGGGATCATACATAGCTATTTGTCTGCATAAGAATAATCACTACTACTAACATTAGTACTAGTAATAGTTTTCTGTAGTTAATACTTTTATAGAAAACTCTGTAGAGTTCAATTCATTCAACAAGTCAGCCATCTTTAGAAGGTTTTTGTTGTTGTTGTTAAGTACCGTAGAGTTGGTCCTGACTCATAGTGACCCTGCACAGGGTTTCCAAGGCTGTAAATCTTTACGGGAGCAGAAAGCATCTTCTTTCTCCCTCGGAACAGCTGGTAGTTTCAAACTGCTGACCTTGAGGTTAGCAGCCCAATTCGTAACCACTATGCTTTAGAAGGTAACGTATAGTAAATATGCCATCTCTCTATAGTAGCACTACTCAGTATGTGAGTCTGTGGAGAAAACACTGCTTGCAGAAAGACAAACCTTTCTTAGCCACTCATCACTCAATCCCATCACTGTTTCCTCCATGTTCCCAGATAATCAGATCTCATGGTCTTTCAGAAAATTTTGTTAAGTTTTACTCCTTATTCATACCTCACATTGAATCCATTCATTTTATAACTCTATTTTAGAAGTTACCCTCTACCCACTGCTGTTGAGTCTATTTAAACCCAGTAGGACAGAAAAGCATGAGAGATGAAGTTTGGCAATCCCGGCCTCCAAGGAGCATTCTGGCTGCCCTTTTTCCAACACAGATCTGTTTATTCTTTTGACAGCCCATGGTGCTTTCAATATTCTCCTCCAACACCGTAACTCAAAAGCATCAATTCTTCCGTGGTCTTCCTTATTCACTGTCCAGCTTTTGTATGCATATAAGATTACTGAAAATACTATGGCTTGGATCAGGCACACCTTAGTCTTCAAGCTGACATCTTTGCTCTTGAATAATTTAAAGACAAACCCTAACCACTGGACCAATAAACAACATTCTTATCAATGGAGAAAAGACTGAAGTTGTCAAGGACTTCATTCTTCTTGGATTAACCATCAACACTCATGGAAGCAGCAGTTAAGAATTCAAAGGACGTATTGCATTAGGCAAATCTGCTGCACAAGACCTTTTTAAAGTGTTGAAGAGCAAAGATGTCAGTTTGAAGCTCCTTGGAGGCCAGGATGGCCAAACTTCGTCTCTCATACTTCGGACATGTTGTCAGGAGGGACCAGTCACTGGAGAAGGATATCATGTTTGGTAAGGTGGAGGGTCAGAGAAAAAGAGGAAGAACCCCAGTGAGATGGATTGGCAAGGTAGCAGCATCAATGGGCTCAGGTATGGCAACAATTGTGAGGTTGGTACCGACTAGATGGCACCCAATAATGACAAATATTATATATGACTATATGGAAACCCCAAAAGACTAAGCCAAAGTGTGAGAGCTGCTCTTTGGAGATTGTTAACATATTATGTTGGTTTTTGTTGAAGCAGGTGAGCAATGCCTAGAATTTTTTTTTTTTAATGGAGTGTTTTATTTTTAACTGACTTTGTTGTGTGCTAATCTTGTTACTGTTATTATTTGCTGTTGAGTGGATTTTGACTCATGGAGATTGTGTGTGCAGTGTGAAACGGCTCCATAGGGTTCTCAAGGCTGTCATTTTTTGGAGGCCTGTCTTCTGAAGCACCTGTGTGTGTTGGAAGCTTCACACTTCAGGCAAGTAGTCAAATGCTTAACCATTTACACAAGCAAATGTCTAAGGACAGTAAATAAACAAACTATTATGAAATGACATTAAGTAGATCTTTCACTTTTTCTGATACACATTTCCTGGAATAAATTTAAAGAAAGAAGAAATGATCAAACATTCTTTGATTTGTAGTGAGAAATAATACTTAGTAAAAACTATTTTAAAACATGGATCTAATTATACCACTGTTGTGCTTAAAACTTTTCAGCTTTTCATATTGATTGATACAGCACTCAAAGGCCTTAATTAATTTGCTTTAACTTCCTTCTCATTCACTCCTATCTAATCTGCTCACACAATACTACCTGCGCAATCTTTTTCTTGTGATTTCTTCTGCTGGAGATGTGGTTACCTTCACTGCCTGTGGTGACACACCCTTAAATAAGCCCAACTTCTATGCACCTCCACTTGCCCTCCTTCTAATTCTCAGAACCATCAATAATATTCTCTTGACTGCTCACGCCTTTTTTTTCCCCCTCCATATTTCTATTATAGGACTGGAGTCCTGGTGTGGTGCTGTAGGATAATTCACTGGACTGCAAGGTTGGTTTGAACCACAAAGTCAGAGGTTCAAACTCACCAGTTGCTCCTCAGAAACCCTATACAAGGTCTCTATGAGTTGGAACTGACTTATCAGCACTTAATAACATTATATGACTAACCATAATCTTATTATGTATTATAGTTAGGGGTATTGCTGTTAGGTACCATCAAGCTGGTTCCAACTCATAGCCACCTTGTAAAGGGTTTCCAAGGAACTGCTGGTAGGTTTGAAATGCCTTGTGGTTAGCAGTCCGGTGCTTATCCTACAGTGCCACAACCAGGACCCAAACCATAATCTTGTAATGTATTATAGTTGGGTATACATACATGTTAATTCTTTTGTTTTCCTCCAGCACCCAGTACAGGACTTAGAATTATAAAGGTTGTAGGTGTGTAATAGGCAATGCCAATGTAAAGCAATGAGCACTTGTGACTCCTTACTGTTGAGTCCATTCTGACTCAGAGGAAGGACCAAGTAGAATTATGTTGTTGTTAAGTACTATAGAGTCGGCTCCAACTCATAGAGAACCTGTATAGGGTTTTTGAAGCTGCAAATTTTTGTGGGAGCAAAGAGCCTCATCTTTTTCCCACTGAGCAGCAGGTGGGTTCCATCCGCTGGCCTTATGGTTTGCAGTCCAGTGCTTATCCTACAGAGACATCATGCTTCCAAGTTGAACTGTACAAAGGACAAAGTAGAACTGCCCCATTGGAGTTTCCAAGGCTGTACTCTTATGGAAGCAGATGGCCACAGGTTTTTTTCATGGAGTGGCTGATGGACTTGAACCACTGACCTTAGGGTTAACAGCTGAGCACTTAATGACTGAGCTACTAGGGTTTTTCAATGTCCTGTGGGGACACTGCATAAGACTGTACAGACTGTGTGTGGGTATCCTAGAGCATACTAGTTTGCTGCTGTTGTTTTAATTGTAAAAATACATATAATGAACCTTTAACAATTCAACATTTTAGTACTATCAATTACATTAATCATCTTGTATAATAATTAGCCATAATCATTACTAAATCACTATAGTAAGAAACTCACTGCCTCATGAACAGAGATTACCATTTACATCAGAGTTTATATGAAAGGTGCTTGCTCACATAGAAGCCATGGGGGAGAGACCCAGGAATCAGACAGGAGGTCTGTATGTAAGGGTGTCTGGGAATGTTTCCTTTTTGAGATGGTAAATTGAGAAACACCTGAAGATTCAGTAAAATTACCTTAACAAAGTAGGTGAAACCACATTAGAAAATGTTCTAGATTGAGGGCACAGTGTGAGAAAGGGCTTGTAAGGAAGAGTATGGCGTGTTTGTGATCCTTCAAGAATTTCAACATGACTGAAGTATAGAGGATAGTTCAAGCTCACCAGTCACACCTTGGAATCCAGGATCGCTATGGATTGGAACCGACTCAACAGCACTTAACAACAACAATAGCAGGCCAAGAGGTGAGAAGAGAGCAGGAAAAAGTAAGCAGGATTCCGTTATCATATATGGCTGACAATACAGATTAAGGAATTGGGACTTTATTCTGAGTGCCACAGAGACTTAGTAATTTAAGCAAAGTAATAATATGACCAGATTTGAATTTTAGAAGGCTCACTGACTGTACCGTAGAAAATAGACAAAAGAACATAACCAGGAGCAGAGAGACTAGTTAGGAGGCTATAATACTAAGAGAGGAGTCCTGGGGTGGCACTATGGGTTAACGCGCTGGACTGCAAAGTCGGTTTGAACTGCCAGGTTGGAGATTCAAGCTCACCAGCCACTCCTCAGAAACCCTATACAGGGTCACGATGGATCTAAACCAACTCAACAGCACTTAACAACAACAAATACTAAGAGATATTGGCAATGGACTCAAAATTACAGGTATCAAAAGAGCTTTAAAAGTCCATTTAATTCAAACTTTTATTTTTAAATAAACTTCCTTTGAAAGACAGATCCAATTATTTCCTGCCTTTTTTTCCCCTCTCAACTACAGAAGGGACAAATAAGACATAGAAATAGCTATGACAAAGGGAAAAAAGAATAATGCAGAACGTGATCTTGGGCATTTGTTCAAAAAACATTTCTTGATCAACTATATTATGATGGATTATATGAAGAAGAACGTGGCATCAGGATTGGAGGAAGACTCATCAACAACCTGTGGTGTGCAGATGATGCAACCTTACTGGAGGTGAAGAAGACTTAAAATACTTACTGATGAAGATCAAAGACTACAGTCTTCAGTATTAATTGTACCTCAATGTAAAGAAAAGGGAAATCCTTACAACTGGATTGTTAAATGGCATCATGAAAAACAGAGAAAAGATTGACGTTGTCAAAGACTTCATTTTGCTTGGATCCACGATCAACACTCATGGAAGCAGCAGTCAATAAATTAAAGGACAAAGTGCACTAGGCAAATCTGCTGCAAGAGACCTCTTTAAAGTGTTTAATAGCAAAGATACCAGATTGAGGACTAAGGTGCACTTGACCCAGGCCAAGGTATTTTCAATAGCCTCATATGCACATGAAAGTTGAACAATGAGTAAGGAAGACTATAAAAGACTTGGTACACTTGAGTTATAGTGCTGGAGAAGAATATTAAAAATGCCATGGGCTGCCAGAACAAACAAATCAGTGTTGGAAGAAGTACAGCCCGAGTGTTCCTTAGAAATCAGGATGGCGAGACTTCATTTCATATACTCCTGACATGTTATTAGTAGGGGCAGTCCCTGGAGAAGGACATCATGCTTGGTACAGTGAAGGGTAAGCAAAAAAGACTAAGACCCCTAATGAAATGGTTTGGCACAGTGACATCAGGAATGGGCTCAAGTATAACAGCAATTGTAAGGATGGCTCAGGACTTAGGTGTTTCATTCTGTTGTGCATAGCGTTGCTATGAGTTGGCACTGACTCGACAGCACCTAACAACAATTACATATTGGGCCCTCATGGTACCATTCTATAGATGTTGCTATAAAGATACCATATTCTTATGGCTTACACCCACTACTAAGCTTATAGATATGTGTTGTTGTTGTTAGCTGCTACTGAGATGACTCTGACTCACAGTGACCCCACATGTAAAAGAGCTTCATTGGCTTTTATGGTTGTGACCTATGGGGAGCAGATTGTCAGGCTTGTCTTCTGAGGTGCCTCTGAATGGATTCAAACCACAAATTTTACAGCTAGTAGTAGAGCACCTAACCATTTTCAGCACCCAGGGACTCCATTTTGACTATGTGCATCTGTTCACAGAAAAGCGTTTCTGAAGGCTGGCAGCCCACCTTTCAGGAGAAGGTTTTCCAGAAAATATTTCCATTAATCTCAGTTTTCTCTCCAGAACAGAAGTAAGATTATATATTTGCTAAAGTGCTGACTAATTTCTCATGTACTCACTAGCATTCTTGACCTTGAATTGATCTTGGAAGAATAGCTTTATGTCTAACCACTACAAGAAACCTGTGTGGGTTGACCTTTCCCTCTCTCCCATTTTGGAATGAACTATTCTTCACCCTGGCACAGTTTCACCAATGGGATTTTGCCATATCTGGGTTATGTTTATTTCCATCTCTAATTGTTCCATATCAGTTTCCCTCTCTGGCTTGACTTTATCACCAACACTTTGGAGCCACAGATAAGATTGCATAACCTAAGAACAAAAGATATTTGGAATGTTAGGTACTCACACAAGGAGTGGTGTCTGCAAGGAAATCTAGGCAAGAAAAGGAGAAAACTGAGACAGGTTGACAGCAGGTACCGGAATCACAAATATAAAGTCTGTTACCAGGAGACACTGGTTTGTGCTTAAGATTCCAGAGTCAGGTTTTGAACACTTAAAGGACTAGATGATTTCCAAGGTACCTTTCCAGTTCTGAAATTTTTCAATCATCTTATAAGATTTCACCAACATATCTATTCACAAGGTTGACTTATAAAGATAATTAAATAATCATTTAAATTAGTATTGAGGACTTGAGACTCATACATAAATACATCTGGGAATCAAAACTTCACACCAAACCTATTGCCATGGAGTCAAGTATGACTTATAGTGATCCTAAAAGGGTTTCTGGGACTGTAAATCTTTATAGGAATAGACAACCTCATCTTTCTCCATTGGAGCAGCTGGTGAGTTTGAACCACCAACTTTGCAGTTAGCAGCCAACACATAACCCACAGTGCCACCAGGGTTCCTTTTATCTAGGAATATATCAAACCAAATCCACTGCCATTAAGTCAATTCCAGCTCATAGCCACCCTGTATAAAAAAATGTTAAATTCTAGTCACCGCAGACTGTTTCTGTCTGGTTCAGTTTCCCCAAATGTCCATCTGTCTTAGCTACAGAAATAAAAAAATCATACTTACTATTGGGCAAAACATAATTAGGAAAGGATATCTACTAGTGGATATTTAAAAAGTCATAAATTATTGTGCCTTCATCATGTACTATCTTCCATTAGCAAAAAAAACAAACAAACAAAGCTTTATTAGTCAGAATTAGATGGTAGAAAGAAATTTGCTGCATAAAGTAGAAGACTTATTACAAATTTACAAATTGCATGACCTTGACCATGATGTGCTGTAAAGTTTACATCTGCTGAATGACAGCAGACATTGAGTTATTGGGATGATGAAATAACATATATGTTAAAGTTCTTCATGAATTGCAAAATACAAAATTGCTGTTAGTAAACATAATCGCTCACATTATAGGAAGGAAATTGAGGTCATGTAATAGTTTCACGGGCTAGCCTTCCTGGATGTCATTTCTCCTTATATGGGGTTAAGAAATAAATGAGTGTCATTTGCTCAATAAGATGACTCCACCAAGATTGTAATCATTGCAAAGAACCAGTGGTGTAAAGCTGATGTTCCCCCCATGTAAACTATCATTCAGTTCACAATAAAAAAACAAAAAGGAGGAGGTAGTCTTTTCAATAGATGGTGGTGGCAGAACTGGAAAGCCATATGCAAAAAATTGAAACAAGACCTTTATCTCACGCCATATATAAAAACCAACTCAGCATGGATTAAAGACCTAAATGTGAATCCCAGAATTATGAAGGCCATGAATGAAAAACTAGGGACAAATTTGAGAGCTCTAATACAGGCTGCACATAGATTACCAAACATTGCGAAAATTGCACAAACAAACAAAGTTAAAATAGATGATTGGGGCATACTAAAAATTAAAAGCTTACGTGCATCAAAAGATTTCACCAGAAGAGTAAAAAGGGAGCCCACAGAATGGGAAAAAAATCTTTTGCAATGATACATCAGACAAGCAACTAATCTCTAAAATATATAGGAAACTACAATACATCTACAATAAAAAGACAAATAACCCAATTAAAAAATGGGCCCAGGACATGAACTGACACTTCACCAAGGAAGAGATTTGGACAGCCAACAAACACTTGAAGACATGTTCACAATCACTAGCCATGAGAGATGCAAATCAAAACAACAATGAGATATCATCTCACACCAGCAATAACAGTTAAGATCAAAAAAGAGGACAATAAATGTTGGTGAGGATGTGGAGAGACTGGAACCCTCCTACATTGCTGGTGGGATTGCAAAATGTTCCAACCACTCTGGAAAACAGTAGG
>NW_006408846.1:2631785-2633333 GCF_000296735.1 Chrysochloris asiatica
AGGGATTGAAATCATTGCAATTAAACAAAACACGATATGATGAAAGTAAAGCTGATGCTCTTTCATATAAACTGTCACTCAATTCACAATAAAAACTTTAAAGAAAAAAAGGCAAAAACTGAATAATAGTTCAACTTAACTAATAAAGAATGTCTGCTTTGAAAAAAAAAAAAGATGACTTTACCTCACTTTACCTCTTCATAGTTATCGACTGCAGCTATTACAGAAATACTGCAAGTGGGTGCCTTTAACGAACAGAAGTTTATTTTCTTACAGTTTAAGAGGCTAGAAGTCCAAATTTCAGCTGTACAAGCTGTAGGGGAAGGGCTTTGTCTGTGGACTATAGGATAAGGTCCTTATCTCTTTGAACTTCTATTCCGGAACAATCTTCATGTGGTTAGACATCTCTCTTATGCCATCTCTGTTCTGCTCCATTGTGTAATCTCTTTTATATCTCAAAAGCAATTGACTCAAAATACACCATACACTAATCCTGCCACATTAACATAAACAAAGATAAACCATTTCCAAATGGGATTATAATCACAAACATAGATTTACAACACATAGTTTGGGGGGTTGTTGTTAGGTGCTATGAAGTCAGTACTGACTCATAGTGACCCTATGCACAGCAGAATGAAACACTGCCGGGTCCTGGGCCAACCTCACAATTGTTGCCATGCTTGTGCCCACTGATGCTGACACTTTGCCAATCCATCTGCTGGGGGTCTTCCTCTTTTTCCTGACCCTCCACCATACCAAACATGATAGCCTCTTCAGCAACTGGTCCCTCCTGACAACATGTCTGAAGTATGAGAGACGAAGTCTGGCCATCCTGGCCTCCAAGGCGCACTCTTGCTGTACTTCTTCCAATACAGATCTGTTGGTTTTTTTGTTTTCTTTTTTCTAAAAACACTGGGGGTTATATTTTCAAAAACAAGACATTAATTCAGAAGTTCTTGCTCTAAGTCTTCACTATTATTACCACAGTGAAATATTTATCAAAGCCCAAGGCAGTTACTTATGTGCACTAATGACCAGTGAGTTTACAATGATGGGATTTTCAATAACAGTGATCAGTGAAATGGGAAAAAAAATTCAAATGTCGAGGGTGCTTCACTATTCTGTTTATACAATATTGAAACAGCTGCAACATTCAGACACCCAGAAAACTCGAAGCTATATTAAATAACAACTGATTGCTCTGAAATACTGCAACATTGAAGTTCCTAATGACAAAAAAAAACAAACAAAAAAAACAACCAGGTGAAATTTTTGTTTGGTACAATTTTAGTTAAGCTTATCAACAATTTGTAATCCATGTAAGACATACACAAAACCTTTACTAACTGACTAGATTGTTTAATAGAACTCTCCATAGTATGACTGTTAGGGATGAACGAGCTTATAATACAGTGAGACCCTTTTAAGAAGTTCTAGTGTATAGAATGATACGTTTAAATTGGTTCTGTTCTTTTCAACACCAAAAACCTCCAACTCCTTTACAAGATGCTTAATTCCTCTGAACATCATCTTAAAGGGCCTCAC
>NW_006408846.1:2635428-2636542 GCF_000296735.1 Chrysochloris asiatica
TCTCTTCTTATCAGCTGGACAACTCTATCACTTTTTGCAGAGCACCCTGCCCCTTCTCTAGACTTTTGATAGAACATAAAATTAATAATGTCATGTGGTGTTCCTCAGCATAACTTGCCAAAATGTGATAATTTCCTTAGAAGAAAAACCATGGGCTGCAATCACATGTCTGAGCTGACAGACATCCAAATAGATCCTATAGAAAAAGAAAAGGTTGGTGTCTTCTAGAATATGAATGTCCACTTTTAATGAATTCAAACAGATCCCAACATAAACATCTTCAAACTTGATGGGCTTTACATGACCCATCATTTCATAAATCCTTGGCACCAAATCTCTGGACATTACGTATCCCAGTCCACTGCAGTACGGAGGAAACACCTTGAAAGGTTACTCCTGATATGAAATATGGGTTTTCTGGTAAAATTCTCAATAGGCATAATAAACTTGTGAAAAATTTCTCAGACTGATTTCAGTTTAAAAGATACTTCACTAAATTGCCAGTATTGATGAAAACATCAGTGTCGGTCTTCCTGATATACTTAGCATTGGAGCAAAACTCAGTCACCCACCTGAATGCTGTAACTGTTTTCAAGGTCAGGTTATTATATGTGTCTGAAAAATCTTGGTGAATATTATCACCATAAAGAAGGTGCTCATCCTCTAAGGTCAATGCTAACATTTTGTCTTCCCTTTCAGCCTGTTGGCCTAATAAAAAAAAAAAAAGTAAGAACTTCATATCCCCACCAAGACTTTTTCTCACCCCAACTGACTCTAATGGCCTGTCTGGCTTTCACATCTGAGGTGTTTGAGGTGACCAGGATGACAAGAAAACAGGTTTTGATGTGAGCAGTTGGAATGTTCTCGAAGCGTGATGTGAAAGTCTTCTCTGTAAATCGGCTCATACTTGTAGAAGTACATGAGGTTTACACGTTCTATCACATTGTAGTGGGGAAGGCTGAGGTACCACATCACGAGGAAACTCAGGAGTGACAGCAGCAGAAGGCTCCATTTGAGGGATCTCAGTGACATCCTACTTGGAAGTGTGGTCCAGAGAGCCAGGGCCATCCACAGCAGCTAGGAAGCACGCAGACTTCAGGTTCTACTAAACACA
>NW_006408846.1:2638667-2639531 GCF_000296735.1 Chrysochloris asiatica
TGGTCTTCGGTCTTTAGTGTTTAATGTATCAAATGTGTTCTTCAGATCATCTCTAAATTCAGGTGGGATATTGGACTTGTTTTCATTTTCTTCAGCTTCAGTCTGAATTTGCATATGAGCAATTAATGGTCTGTTCCACAGTCTGCCCCTGGCCTTGTTTTGGCCGATGATATGGAGCTTTTCCACACCCTCTTTCTACAGATGTAGTCAATTTGATTTCCGTGTATTCTATCTGATAAGGTCTCTGTGTATAATCGTCTCTTTTGCTGCCCAAAGAAGGTATTTGAAATGAACAAATTATTGGTTTTACAGAATTCTATCATGCAATTTCTAGCATCATTTCTATCATCAAAGCCATATTTTCCAACTACTGAACTTTCCTCTTTGTTTCCAACCTTTGTATTCCAATCACCAGTAATGGCAAATACATTTGATTGCATATATTTGATCAATTTCAGATTGAAGAAGTTGGTAAGATTCTTCTATTTCATCCTCACTGGGTTTAGTGGTTGTTGAGTATATTTGTATAATAGTGGTATTAACTCGTCTTCCCTGTAGGTTCATGGATATTATCCTATCACAGACAGCGTTGTACCTCATGATTGATATTAATATATTCTCTTTGATGATGAGTGCAACACCATTCCTCTTCAATTTGTCATTCCTGGCATGGTAAACCACGTGGTTGTCAGATTCAAAATGGCCAATAAAAGTCTATTTCAGCTCACTAATGCCTAAGACAAGGAGCTTTGGTAGTATAGTGGTTATGAATCAGGCTGTGAACCTCAGCATCAGCAGTTTGAAATTACCAGCTGTTCCACTGGAAAAAGATGAGGATTCTGCTCCCATAAAGATTTACAGCCT
>NW_006408846.1:2640253-2642122 GCF_000296735.1 Chrysochloris asiatica
TGGGACTCTGTACCACATCAGGACTCCAATTTAGTTAAACTTCTTCCAAAATAGATTTATTTGTTCTTCTGGCACTCCATGGTACTTCAATATTATTGTTAACTTTTAGTATGGGAAAATAAGAGTAATGCATAGCTCCTATGCAGTCAGTGTGCACCATGTCACAAGGCACTGAGTAAGGGAGTGTCTTGTGACAACAAAGACAGCATTGATGGAATATTTTAAAGGTAGCACGAATATGAGTAGTGCCTTATTTTATCAAATGATACTCAAATTGTAATCATCCATAAATGGACTGCATCATTATCACCTGGTAATTTGTTAAGCATGCAAATTATCACCCCACCCTAGATCTACTTAATCAGAGTCTCTAAAAGGCAGAATACAGGAATCTGTTTTAAAAAGTCCTCCAAGGAGCTCGAAGGAGCTCTGGTAGCGTAGGGTTATGAATCGGGCTGCTAATTTCATGGTCAGCAGTTCGAAACTATCAGCTGTTCCACAGGAGTAAGGTAAGGCTTTCTGCTCTCATAAAGATTTACAGCCTCAGAAACCCTGTAAAGGGTCACTATGAGTCGGAACTGACTCCAAGGCACATAACAACAACACCACCACCAAGGAGCTCTGGTAGCGTAGTGGTTGCGAATCAGGCTGCTAACCTCAAGGTCATCAGTTCAGAACTACCAGTCATTCCATGGGAGGAAGACGTTTTCTGCTCCCATAAAGTTTTCCAACCTTGGAAACCCTATACAGAGTTACTATGATTCGCAACGGACTCCACAGAACATCACAACCACCTGGGGACTCTTAGATATACTAAAGTTTTAGAAGCCTCAACTAGTAAATAAACCTTAACAAAGTTTCATGGTCTCTACCTGTCTTAAAATTAAGAAGATGGTTGGCACATTAACATTTTTATTTCAAATAAAAAATGAAGTCACAATTTTTTGACTTATAGAAAGTGAGATTTGATTAATTGGTCTGGCCATGACCACTGTCATTGCCAATTTAGCTTACATGGCAGGCATTTCTCATAAACTGAATAAACTATGACTGCATTGCTAGGTTCTTACAAAAATGCAGTTTAAGTCCACAAGGCCTTTGAATGAGGTGGTGCAACTAGCTGAATCTAGTTGTGCAGTTTCTTGGAGTGAACAGAGGAAGACATACAGCCCACAATCTATAAGCCAGGCTCTGCTCACCAGGAAGATGAAGTAGTACTCTTTTCTTTCACAAAGGTACCATTTTTAGAAAATCTGTGGACTCTGTCTGCCTGTTTTCAAAGGGGCACACATTTCTAGTTTGCAGAAAAGCTAGTAACAGTCCTGAAAGTACATATACAATATTTCCGACAGCAAAAATTAATTCCTGGGCAGCTATTTAAATATAACACATGTATGTTATGTATGCATGTGCCCACATGGCACATGTACTTTTGTTTTTGTTGTTTTTAGGGGAGTGTGGGTATGAATAAGGAGTAAAGTTCAGGGTTAGGACTATGACTAGGTCTAGGCTTCTTATAGATAATTGTGGAACACTGTCAGCCCCAAAATATCGAATACTGAGACATGATGAAGAGCACCAGAAGAGAGTCAGGTATAGTGCCAGAAGATGAGTCCCTCAGGTTGGAAGGCACTCAAAATATGACTGGGGAAGAGCTGCCTCCTCCAACTAGAGTTGACCGTAATGACAAATAGGGAATAAAGCCTTCAGGAGTTTCATTTGCTGATGGGGCAGAATTCAAAATGAAGAGAAGCAGCTGTAAAAATCCATTAGTAATAGGAGCATGGAATGTACAAAGAATGAGCCTAGGAAAATTAGAAATTGTCAAAAATGAAATGGAGCATATAAAGATTGATATCCTAGACATAA
>NW_006408846.1:2643363-2645665 GCF_000296735.1 Chrysochloris asiatica
AACTAATTCGGCACTGGAGGCACTCATTCATTTATGCTAAGAAATTTGGAAGACAACTCCCTGCCAACTGACTGGAAGAGATGCATATTTGTGCCCATTCCAAAGAGAGATCACCCAATGGAATACAGAAATCATTGAACAAAATCTTCAATATAGCATGCAAATAAAAGTTTGCTAAAGATAATAAATACAATAACAGCTGCAACCATACATTGAGAGATAACTTTCAGTGGTCTAAGCCAGGTTCAGAAGTTTAAGTATTGCCCAAGTACTTACTTACTCCTCACCCTACACTGTTTGGTTCCTCATTTCGGCCTCTACTTCTTACAAACCCCACCATTCCCCCATATCTAGACAGCTTCCTTTCCTTTACCTTCTGATTTTTCTCCTAAATGTTGCCAAGTTTGCTCTCTTCTGAGGGCACCACCTCTTTATTGCTAGGACATACCAGAATAATTCAATACATCAATCCACACATCATTTGCCTCATGTGTTAAATTTATGCTAGTTTTCAAAAACCGAACCAAACTCACTTCTATCAAGTCAATTCTGATTCATAGAGACCCTATAATTGGGTTTCTAAAATCTGTCAGTCTTTATAGGAAGCAGAAAGTCTCACCTTTCTCCCATTGAGTGGCTGGTATTTTTACATTGCCTACCTTGCATTTGGTAGCGTAGTGGTTACGAATCGGGCTGTGAACCTTAAGGTCAGCGGTTCGAAACTACCACCTGTTCCGCGGGAGAAAGATGAGGCTTTCTACTCCCGTAAAGATTTACAACCTCGGAAACCCTGTATAGGGTCGCTATGGGTCAGAACCGACTCGATGGCACTTAACAACAACAACAACAACCTTGCATTTGGGGAGTCCTAGTAGCACAGTGAGTTATGTGTTCAGCTGCTGACCACAAGGTCAGCAGTTCAAATCCACTTTTTTTGCTCCACAGGAGAAAGATGAGGCTTTCCGTTCCTGTAAAGATTTACAGCTCGGAAACCCTATACATAGTCGCTATGAGTTGGAACTGACTTGAAGGTACACCATTACCACCACCACCTTGCAATTACCCTACTACACAACCTGTTGTTGTTAAGTGTTGTTGAGTTAGTTTCGAGTCATAGCGATCCTGTATAGAGTTTCAGAGGAGAGATTCATAGGTTTGAACCACCACCCTTGTAGTTCGCAGTCCAGTGTTTCTCCTACAGTACCACACCAGGACCACCTGTTGTTAAGTGCCCTTGAGTAGGTTCTGACTCATTGAGAGCCTGTATAGGGTTTCTGAGGAGAGGCTAGTGGGTTTGAACACCGACCTTGCAGTTCAAACCAACCTTGAGGTTGAGTGCTTATCCTAAGCACCACACCAGGACCACCTGCTGCTGCTGGTGGTGTTCTGAGGAGACGGTTTTGACTCATAGTGACCCTGTATAGGGTAGCCTGTTTCCCAATACCAAGATACTGGGACGGACGCTTCAAAGGTAGACACTGCCACCTGGTGACCTACTGCTACTACTGATAATAGCAAAGGGGCCCTGGAGGCAGATTAGTCAAAATACTAGTTACATGAGTGGAGAGTAATAGTGTCAGCTTATTCTTTGGTAGTAGCGTGTTTTCCTGCCTGGAATGATCTTTCCAAGTCTGTTTCTTTCAGATTGTTTTTCATCTTTTAAAGTCCAGGTAAATACCATTTCTTCAGAATTCATTTCCCGATATTCCAAGTTAAGAGTATCTCACTCTACTACAGAGTGGGTTTGACATTTCGTTAGTAACACTTAAGGAGTCCCTTCACCATTCATTTGTCAATTTATTGTATTGTGGTAACCTGTGTGTTGTTCTGATGTTGGAAGCTATGCCACTGGCATTTAAAATACCAGCAGAGGAACACAGGTTTCAGTAGAGCTTCCAGACTAAGACAGTGAAGGGAGGAGAGGAAGACTACTTTTGAAAGTTTAGCCACTGAAAACCTTATGAATAAGCAGAATATTGTCTGAAAGCTTAGCCACTGAAAACCTTACAAATAGGCATAATATTGTCTGAAAGCTTAGCCACTGAAAACCTTACAAATAGGCAGACTATTGTCTGATTAAGTGCCAGAAGTGGAGCCCCTCAGGTTGGAAGGCACTCAAAATATGCCTGGGGAGGAGCTCTCTCCTCAAAGTAGAGTTGATGTGAATGGAGCAAATCTGTTGGGAACTTAATTTACTGATGGGGTACAACTCAAAACCAGAAGAAACAGGTGCAAACAACTATTAATAATTGAAATGTGGGATGTATGAATTATAAATTGGAATTTGTTAAAAATGAAATGG
>NW_006408846.1:2646940-2648702 GCF_000296735.1 Chrysochloris asiatica
CTTTTCTTTGCTCTTGAACATTTTAAAGAAGTCTTTTGTAGCAGAGCTGCCCAATGCAATAATTCGTTTGGTGCTTTCATGAGCATTTATTGTACAGTTAAGCAAAAAGAAATCTTTGATAATTTCAGTATTTTCTCCATTTATCATGGTGTTATTTACTGGTAAAGTCATGAGGATTTTTGCTTTCTTTACATTGAGGTACAATCCATACTGAAAGCTGTATGATATTCATATGACAAGCAATGGACTGCAAACCACAAGGTCGGTGATTTGAGCTCACCAGCAGCTCTGTGGAAAAAAGATTAGGTTTTCTGCTTCTGCAAAGATTTAAAGCCTCATAAATCCTATGTAGGAGTCCTGGGGTGGCATTACTACACTGGACTGCAAAGTTGGTTTGAACAGCAAGGTTGGCAGTTCAGGCTCACAAGCCACTCCTCAGAAACCCAAAACAGGGTTGGGTTGCTATGGGTTGGAATTGACTACATGGCACTTAACAACAACAAACTCTATACAGGGTTGCTATGAGTCAGAACCGACTCTACAGCACTTAACAACAAGTATTTCAAGTAGTCTTTGCTTACAGCAACCAGGTGTGTCACCTGCATATTGCAGACTATTAATAAGTCTTCCTCCAAACCTGATGCCACATTTTTCTTCATATAATCCAGCTTCTCAGATTATTAACTCAACACTCAGATTAAATAAGTATGGTGAAAGGATGCAACCCTGGCACACACCTTTCTTGATTTTAAACCATCCACTATTCCCTTGTTCTGTTCTAATGACTGCCTCTTGGTCTACGTATAGGTTCCTCATGAACACAAATAAGTGTTTTAGAATACCCACTCTTCACAATATTGCCTATAGTTTGTTATGATCCAAACAGTTAAATGCCTCTGCATAGTCAATAAAGCACAGGTAAATATCATTGTAGTATTCTCTGTTTTCAGCCATGATCCATATGGCATCAGCAATGATATCCCCCATTCCACGTTATCTTCTGAATCTGGCTTGAATTGCCATTGTTGTATTGCTGCAACCATTTTTAATTATCTTTAGCAAAATTTTATTTGCTTAATGAATTGAAATAGACTTGTATTGATCATTTGGAACAAGAAATTGAGGAGGAATGGTATTGTATTCATTGTAAAAAAAGAGCATTTCAAGATATAGCTTGAAGTACAGGGGTGTCTGTGATAGGATAATATCCATATACCTACCAGATAGACCAGTCAATAAGACCATTATTCAAATTTACCCACCAACCACTAAAACCAATGATGACAAAATTGAAGAATTCAACCAACTTCTTCAGTCTGAAATTGATCAAAAATACAATCATGATACATTGATAATTACTGTATCATGGAATGTAAAAGTTGTGAACAAAGAGGAAGAACTGGTCATTGGAAAATATGGCTATGGTGATAAAAAATGATAGTGGAGATCATATTATGCAATTTTACAAAACCGACAACTTATTGTCAATATCAAGCAAGCTGTTGGCCTTGGAACCATCAAATCAAGAAAAGTCAGTTCATTAGGGTAAACCCTTTCTAAGACTGAAACCGCTATTGGTTCTTTTGGCAGCCCATGGCACTTTCAATATTCTCCTCCAAAACACAGTTCAAAGGCATCAATTCTTCTATGGTCTTATTCACTCACTGTCCAGTTTTCACATGCATATGAGGTTATTGAAAACACCATGGCTTGGCAGGCGCACCTTAGTCCTCAAGCTGACATCTTTGCTCTTCAACACTTT
>NW_006408846.1:2649917-2650685 GCF_000296735.1 Chrysochloris asiatica
GATAAACAAAGTGTGGTACATACACACAATGGAATATTATGCTATCTCGAAGAACAACAAGGAGCTCTAAGCTACCACATAACATGGATGAACCTTGAGGACATTATGTTTGAGTGAAATTAGTCACAAAAGGAGAAATACTGCATAGAACCACTACTGTAAAAGACTAAGAAAAAGAACCCATATAAGGGGGTGGGGGGTATTCTTTGCTTGTTACCGGGATGAGGGGGATGGGGTGAGAGGAGGGAGGGAAAGGTGGAACACAGGGTAGGAAATAGACACAGCATAGTTTGGATGCTGGGGAGGGGAGCAATACACAAGAATGGAGAGGGGACTGGAAGAACAAGGTGGATGGGAGAACAATTAAGGCAGGTTTGCATGAGTTAAGTGGGACAGAGGTAAATAATGATGTATGCACAACTTTGGAACAACTGGGCCCTGGAATACAGGGATTGAGGCATGATTGAATGGATAAAATGGGGGAAATAATGTTAAGATGCTTGACTGTCTTTTGAATCTTGGTTTCCCTAGCATACTATTATAAAATAGACACTTGAGGGGGCGAGAAAGGAATAGCCAGAAATATCACCATAGAAAGCTTGTAAGTCCGTCTTCTGCCTATAACTGATTGGAATACCTAAAATGGGGCTACACCATGCCCAGTGAAGGAGGATTCCTGTGGAGCCTCTGCATTACATAAGACCATAGGTGGAATCCTGAACCACATCCAGAATCTTCTGAGGTGGGAAATTTCCACTTGAAAGGACA
>NW_006408846.1:2658990-2663261 GCF_000296735.1 Chrysochloris asiatica
AAGGTGGAGGGTCAGAGAAAAAGAGGATGGATTGGCCAGGTGACATCATTGATGGACTCAAGTGTGGCAGTGGTAGTGAGGTTGGCCCAGGATCGGACATTGTTTCATTCTGCTCTGCATGGGGTCACTATGAGTCGGTTCTGACTTGATGGCACCTGACAACAACACAAGGATGAAAATTTTTACTCTTTGAGTTAAACTGTTACTTAGTTTAAAAGGTGACATGAGAGGATCATTTCATTGCAAGGCTTGAACATCAATTCATTGCCACAATTTCAGGGATTCCTCCAGACTCAATAGATCTAGTAAGTACAGATTCTTTAAGAATTTGAAGTTCTGTTCCACATTTTTCTCCCTTTTTATCCGAAGTCATCTGTGTTTCTGATCAAAATGCTCAGTAATGGTAACCAGGCCCTATCGAGTTTTCATGTTCTCATGGTGGAGGAGGTAGTGGTTCATGTAGACAATGAGTCCAGTAGACCCATTCCTTCTCTGATCCTTTTCTTTGGTGGCGGTGGTGAAGGAGTGGGTAGGAATAAGGAATGAGGGTTAGGGTTGGGACTATGGCTAGGTTTTAGCTAGGCCCAGGGCTTCATTTATTGTTAGGGTTATAGTTACTCACCAGTCATTCCTCAGAAACTCTATACAGTGCCACTAGAAGTCAGAACCGACTTGATAGAACTTAACAACAACAACAACAGGGTTAGTGTTAGGAGTAAAGATTGGACTAAGGCTAGGAGTAAGGCTTGCTCTAGTTTTTAGGGTTGCAGTGAGATTTTTATTTATTTACTCTTGAAATCTATTTGATTTGCTCTTCATTGGAAGTTCTGTAGCTACACTATTCCCTCTATTTTATGAGTTTTTACTGTTGTTGTTCTTGCGAGTGTATCTCTGAGTCTCTATTTTCAATCTTATAGGCCTGTTTTACTTTGTATACTTCTGTATTTTGGTTGTAAAATACGGCCTTGGTGATAGAAATGATACTGGAGACAGCATGACTCAATTTTGTAAGACCAATGACTTATTCCCTACAAATACCATTTTAAAACACTATAAAAGGTAACTATACACATGGACTTCATGGGATGGAATACACAGGAATCAAACTGACTACACTGGTGGGAAGAGACATTTCCATATCATCAGCCAAAACAAGGCCAGGGACCAGCTGTGCAACAGACCATGAATTGCTGAAGAAAATTAAAACAAGTTCATGACAGTCAAAATATGACCATGAATATATCCTACCTGAATTTAAAGATCATCTCAAGAACAGATTTGATGCATTAGACACTATGACTGAAGATTAGAAGAGTTGTGGGATGACATTAAGAACATGAGACGGGAAGAAAGTAGAAGGTCATTTAAAAGGAAAGATAAAAATGGATGTCAGAGGAGACTCTGAAACTTGCTCTTAAAAGGCAGAAAAGCTAAAGCAAATGGAACAAATAAGGAAGTAAAAAAACTGAACAGAAATTTTCAAAGAGCACTTAGAGCAGACAAAGTCAAGTATCATAATGAAATGTGTAAAACCTGGAATTAGAAAAGCAAAAGGGAAGGACACCCTCAGCATTTCTCAAGCTGAAAGAACTGAGAAAAAAATTCAAGCATCACCTTGCAATACTGAAGAATTCTATAAGCAAAATATTGAATGATCCAGACAACATCAAAAGAAGATGGAGGATGACTCAGAGAGGGAGAGGGGCTGTGTGCCGAGGACCAGGGAGCAGTCTTGCAGGGTATACCCTTCGGTTGACTGATGATGCATGGGAGGGGATTGTAACCATGGCAATGAAACAATTATACGATAGGATGAATGTAAAGCTAATGTTCTCCCATGTAAACTATCACATAATTCACAATAAAACATTAAAAAAAAGATTGGAGGAAAGCTCATTTAAGAACCTGCAATATGCAGACGACATAACCTTGCTTGTTGGAAGTGAAGAGGAACTAAGGTATTTGCTGATGAAAATCAAAGACATCAGCCTTCTGTATGGATTGTACCTTAATATAAAGAAAACAAAAATCCTTACAACTGGACCAGTAAATAATATCATGATAAACAGAGAAGACATTGAAGTTGTCAAAGACTTAATTTTGCTTGAAACCACAATCAACACTCATGGAAACAGCAGTCAAGAAATCAAAGGACACTGTATTATGCAAATCTGTTGCAAAAGACCTCTTTAAAGTGTTACAGAGCAAAGATATCAGTTTGAGCACTAAGGCATGCCTGAACCAAGCCTCATATGCATGTGAAAGTTGGAAAATGAATAAGGAAGACTGTATAAGAACCATTGCATTTGAATGATAGTGTTGGAGAAGAATACTGAAAGTACCATGGACTGCCAGAGGAACAAACAAATCTGTGTTGGAAGAAGCACAGCCAAAATGCTCCTTAGAAGCCAGTATAGCGTAACTTCATCTCTCATCCTTTGGACAAGTTATCAGGAGGGAAAAGTCCCTGGAGAAGGACATCATGCTTGGTAAAGTGAAGAGTCAATGAAAGAGAGGAATATTCCCAAGGAGTTGGATTGATACAGTGGCAACAGCAATGGGCTCAAATGTAACAACAGTTGTGAAGATGGCACAGGACTGGGAAATGTTTCATTCGGTTGTACTCGAAGGCACCTAACAGCAACAAGAAGGCAACAGATTCAGAAGTCTGGATCCTATGACAATTTGAAATTCTGTTCTACATTCCTCCCCCTTTGAGCAGATTTTTTTTAAAAAGAATCTTTTATCAAAATGTTCAGTAATGGTAGTAGGGACCATCAGTTCTGTTCTTATGACAAAGGAGGCACATTGCTCATAGAGGTAATTGGTCACACATTGCAATTCTTCCTCCTATTCCTGAATCTCCTTCCTCTGATATTCCTGGTGAATAGAGACCAATTGTTGTACCTTGAATGACCACTTGCAAGCTAATCACTTTTGTGATGTAAAAAGAGCAGCATAGGCACAAATGCAAGCAAGAATGGGGGGAAAAACTGATGCCAAGTGGAGATCACCAAGGAGCTGAGGAAAAGAAAGTGAAAAGAAGCAAGGACCTCCCCCTGGAGCCAACAGAGAGAGAAAGCCTTTCCCTAGAGCCAGCACCCTGAGTTCCAACTTTTAGCTTCCCGAGAAAATTTCTGTTCCTTAAGGCCAGTCACTTGTATTTTTGTTATAGCAGCACAAAATAACTAAGTAAGACAGGTTCCAATTTCTCAATACTCTTCCTAAATCTTGTTTCTGTTTTTTTGATAATGACCATCCTGACTATGAGTCGGTACCAACTCAATGGCACCTAACAACAACAGTGAGTGTGAGGTGATATTTCCTTGTAACTTTGAAGTGTGTTTCCCCACTGGAGTGCTGGTGTGGCGCTGCAGGATAATGCACTGGATTGTAAGGTCAGTTTGAGTGGCAAGGTCGGTGGTTCAAACCCACCTGCTGCTCCTCGGAAACCCTATACAAAGTCAGAACCAATTCGATGGCACTTAACAGCAACAGCAGTGGGTAATGATGTTGGGTATCTTTCCATGTGCTTATCAGAGTCCTGGACTACTAACCACACGATTGGTGGTTCAAACCCACCAGACACTCCTTGGAAACCCTACACAGGAGGATTACCATGAATCTGAACCAACTCAATGGCATTTAACAACAATAACAAATTGGCCATTTGTATTAAATCTGCTGCAAAAGACCTTTTTAAAATCTTATAAACTAAAGATGTCACTTTGGTGCCTAAAGTGTGTTTGACCCAAGACATGGTACTTTCAATATTTTCAATCACCTCATATGCATGTGGGAACCCTGGTGTGGCGCTGTGGGTTAATGCACTAGACTGCAGGATTGGTGGTTCAAGCTCACCAGCTACCAGCTACTCCTTGGAAACCCTATACAGGGTTGCTATGGGTTGGAATCAACTTGACAGCACACAATAACAACAACGTATGTATGTGAAGCTGAACAATAAAAAAAGAAGACTGAAGAAGAACTGATGCATTTGAATTGAAGTGTTGGTGAAGAATATTAAATATAAAGACAAAAATGAGAAATGTAAAGATACTGATAATAAAAGGCAATAGCAATGGAAAAAAAAATAGAGGTATTTTACTACATCAGAACCAACTTACTAGAGTTGTTGGAACAGAACTCCAGTATAAGTTGGGGACTACTCGTGCAGCCAGAATGCTCCTTAGGCACAAGAATGGCAAAACCCTGTCTCACACACTTTGGACATGTTATCAGAAAAGACCAATCCCTGGAGAAGGACAACA
>NW_006408846.1:2663361-2667689 GCF_000296735.1 Chrysochloris asiatica
AGAGAGGGCATATGCACAAGAACACCCACATTTGCAGATAATGCCCACTTGACCTGGCTTCAATGATTGGATGATCCGAGCTCAACTAGAAGAAGAAAGAAGAGGAAAAAGAGTCATCTGGTACAATTTGATGAATTTGACCCACACCTATGGATGTAGCAGCTCAAAAGAGGGAACAAATCTTTATAGCAAGGATCATTCCCACTCCCTCAATACACAGGTAGACAAGAATGGGCACCTTGGACATTGGCTACCCAAAATGGGCGGGGGGTGGGGGAAGACTACAAAGGCAAGAACTGACTGGTTTACAAGCTTTCAAGAGTAAGCCTAGATCCAAAAGGCATGGAGGAAGGTATTATTAGATACCGAATAGTATCTAATCTGTCTAGGCAGGACTGATGAAAGGAGATGTGAACAGCACTCATGTGGCACAATAGTGAATAATTACTATCAGGACTGACTGTGAGGGTTGTAAATGTAAAGATAGACATTTTATAGCAAAAGGAGGGGAGTGGTTGACTTTGCAATCAGGAGCGGAGGGTCCTGGGACCATCAAGGGAGAAAAGCGGATTGCGGGACCCTACCCAGAGAAACAGTGATGCCAGAGATGGAGGCAAAGATGATGACATGGAGAGATGGAGTGGCTGGAGACTCTAGACCCAGAGAGGGAGAGGGACTGTGTGCTGATGAACATGGGGCAGGCTCGCAGGGTATACCCTTTGGTTAGTTGATGATACATGGAGGGGATTGTAACCATGGCAGTGCAGCGATATACGGTAGGATGAATGAAAAGCTAATGTTCTCTCATGTAAATGATCACATAATTCACAATAAAACATTAAAAAAAGAGAAAGCTGAGCAGCATTTCAAGGGGCAGCTCTAGAAGACAAAGTAAAGTATTATAGTGAAATGTACAAAGACCTAGAGTTAGAAAATCAAAAGGGAAGAACATGCTCAGCACTTCTAAAGTTGAAAGACATGAACAAAAAATTCAGATTACAATATTCTATGGGAAAAATACTGAACAATGCAGAAAGCATCAAATGAAGGTAGAAGGAATACCCAAGTGATTGTACCAAAAAGAAATAGTCAACGTTCAACCAAAACAAGAGACTGCATATGATTAATAAATGATGGTATTGAAGGAAAAGGGAGGAAATTTGAGCTTTACTGAAGGCATCAGCAACAAACAAGGCTCCAAGAACTGACAAAATACAAATTGAAAAATTTCAGCAAACTGATGAAGTACTTACTGGAGTTGCTCACTCATCTATGCCAAGAAATTTGGAAGACAGTTGCCCAGCCAACTGATTAGAAGAGATCCATATTTGTGCTGATTCCTAAGACAGATGACCGAATGGAATGTGGAAATCATATCTTTAATATTGTATGCAAGTAAAGTTTTGCTGAAGATAATCCAAAAACGGTTGCAACAGCACAACTACAGAGAGAGAGCAGTCAGAAATTCAGGCTAGATCCAGAGGGGAATGTGGCATAAGGAGTATCATTGCTGATATCAGTGGATCTTGGCTAAAAGCAAAGAATACCAGAAAGATGTTTGCTTGTGCTTTATTGACTATGCAAAGGCATTCAACTATGTGGATCATAACAAACGACAGATAGCATTGCACAGAGCGGGAATTCCAGAACAGTTCATTGTGCTCATGAACAACTTGTACATAGACTGAGAGGCAGTCATTCAAACAAACAGAAGGATGCTGAATGGTTTAAAATCAGGAAGATGTGCATCAGGATTGTATCCTTTAACCATACTTATTCAGTATGTATGATGAGCAAACAATCTGAGAAGCTGTATTATATGAAGAAGCATGTGGCATCAGGAGTGGAGGAAGACTCATTAACAACCTTTGATAAGCAGATGACACAACCTTGCTTGCTAAAAGGGAAGAGGACTTGACTTACTTACTGATGATAATCAAATACTACAACCTTCATTATGGATTGCACCTTAATATAAAGAAAACAAAAATCCTCACAACTGGACAAGAAATTGTTGTTGTTGTTAGGTGCCATCAAGTTGGTACTGACCCATAGTGATCTTATGTACAGCAGAATGAAACACTGCCCAATCCTGGGCCAACCTCACTACTGTTGTTCCGCTTAAGTCCATCGATGCTGCCACTTGGCCAATCCATCTCATTGGGGTCTTCCTCTTTTTCACTGACCCTCCAGCTTACCAAACATGATGTCTTTCTCCGGCGACTAGTCCCTCCTGAAAATATGTCCAAAGTATGAGAGATGAAGTTTGGCCATCTTGGCCTCCAAGGACCACTCTGGCTGCACTTCTTGCAACACAGATCCGTTGGATCTTTTGGCAGCCCATGGCACTTTCAAAATTCTCCTTCAACAACATAACTCAAAAGCATCAATTCTTCTATGGTCTTCCTTATTCACTGTCCAGCTTTTGCATGCATATGAGGTTATTGAAAATACTATAGCTTGGGTCAGGCACACATTAGTCCTCAAGCCGACATCTTTGATCTTCAACACTTTAAAAAGGTCTTGTACAGCAGATTTGCCTAATGCAATATGTCGTTTGATTTCTTGACTGCTGCTTCCATGAGTGTTGATAGGTGATCCAAGAAGAATGAAGTCCTTCCATTAAGTCTACCACTACTGGTCACCTGATCAACAAAAGTGGTGGGATCTACAACATTAACAATTTTGAGAAGGAAGCTACTGAGATGGACTCACCATTGTTACTTCCCTGTGGAAATTTGACACTAGCCAAGTACTGTGCGACCATCATTGATGCCCCAGGAAACAAAGACTTTATCAAAACCTGATTACAGGAACCTCACAGGCTGAGTGTGCTGTCCTGATTGTTGCTGCTGCTGCTGCTGCTGGTGGTGAATTTGAAGCTGGCTTACACAGTGGGTGTGAAACAGCTAATTGCTGGTGTTAACAAAAGGGACTCCACAGAGCCTACTGCCAAAAGAGATATGAGAAAATCGATAAGGAAGTCAGCACCTACATTTTAAAACTTGGCTACAGCATGGACACAGTAGCATTTGTGTCAATGTCTGGTTGAAATGGTGACAATATGGTAGAGCCAAGTGCTAATATGTCTTGGTTCAGGGGATGGAAAGTCACCCATAAGGATGGCAATGCCAATGAAACCACACTTCTTGAGCTCTGGATTGCAACCTGCCACCAACTTGCCTAACTGACAAATCCCTGCGTCTGTCTCTCCAGGATGTCTACAAAATTGGTGGTATTGGCACCGTCCCTGTGGCCAAAGTGGAAACTGGTGTTCTGAAACCAGGCATGGTAGACACCTTTGCTCCAGTTAACGTTATCACTGAATTAAAATCTGTTGAAATGCACCATGAGGCTTGGAGTGAAGCTCTGCCTGGGGACAGTGTAGGCTTCAATGGAAAGAATGTCTCTGTCATGTTCCCTATTGCAATGTGGCTGGTGACAGCAAAAATGACCCATTAATGGAAGCAGCTGGCTTACTGCTCAGGTGATCATTCCAAACCACCCAGGCCCAATCAGTGCTGGATATGCACCTGTGATGGATTGTCACATAGTTCACATTGCTTGCAAGTTTGCTGAACAAAGAGGAGATTGACTGCAGGTCTGATAAGAAGCTGGAAGATGGCCCCAAATTCTTGAAGTCTGGTGACATGGTTCCCAGCAAACCCATGTGTGTTGAGAGCTTCTCAGACTACCCTCCTCTGGGTCGTTTTGCTGTTCACAGTATGAATAAACTATTGTTATGGGTGTCATCAAAGCAGTGCACAAATAGGCTGCAGGAGTTGGCAAAGTCACCAAGTCTGCTCAGAAAGCTCAGAAGGCTAAATGATTACCTTTAACACCTGCCACTCATCTTAATCAGTGGTGGAAGAACAGTCTCAGAACTGTTTCTCTCAATTGGCCATTTAAATTTAATAGTAAATGACTAATGATAACAATGTCTCAGAAAACCTTTAGAAGGAAAGGAATGTTATGTGGACCATTTGTTTCTTTTTTGTGTGACAGTTTTAACTTGTTTGTTTTTAAAATCAGTACTTTTTAAATGGAAACAACTGAATCAAAAATTTGTTACAGAATTTTGAGACCTATTGAAACAGTTTAACGAGAGAGAAAAAAGAAAAAACTCCATTTTCTTAAACCATTCTCTATTATATCCATTCCAATAAGACTTTCACCCCTAGCCCTTTCTTTGAATCACACTTATCAGAGTCATCAATAAACTTTTTATTTTATGAACTCCAATTCGCTATACTGAGCTTACTTGTTTTACTCAACCTATAAGACATCTAACAAAACTGATCACGCCTCCTCCTCCTCGTTGAAACAAT
>NW_006408846.1:2692315-2694292 GCF_000296735.1 Chrysochloris asiatica
CCCTGATTGTTCCTTTAGCAGATGAATACTGAGAGATTTTTCTTCAAACTCAGTAATTTGGGTGTCCATTAATTCAATTCAATTTCTTTTAGTGTATTATTTATTTCTGAAGTTTTAGTGTTAATCTTCTGACTTCTAATCATTGTTACTGTATGGTTTCCATTTTTTTCAATTATTTTGACAGTTTGTTCCCTGAATTTTTCCATAATTTTGTCTTTATTTCACCAGTAGTTTTCTTGATCTTTCTTTCAACTCATTTAAGTTGCCTAATTAGCATTCTCTCAAATCCCTGATTAGTTCGTTTCAATACCATTTCTGGTGTTGTAGTTGTAATACTATTTCTGGTGTTATATTTTCTGACTGTGTTTTGGTCAATAGTTTGAGGCACTTTCTTTGTGTAAACTGAAATTGTTTTCTTGGAGATATTGTGGTGTCGTATTTCTATTTAGTTGATGATTGTATATTGTGTTGTCAGGTACTCACCGCCTGTCTCCTGGTGAATGTGGCGGAGACTATACGTATGAACTGTTCACTATTTGTATAGCATAGTTCAGTAAGGATTCATGGATCTCCGGAAGCAGGGTGCTATTCCAGGCACCCAACCCCAAGCAAAGCAGAGACTGCACAAGAGGGGTGTCACTGACAGCTGGATTGGCAAGGGCAGGGACTGGCCATGTCCTTGCTTACCAAAAAGGCACAGAAACAAGGGAGAACTGCACCTCCTTACTGTCAACCTCCAGCCATGTACTGTGTCCACAGGTTGCTGTATAAACAACTGTTCATAAAAGGTCAAGATGGCTGCATGGTTTCACACCAACCCATAGTCTGCTCGTTTTTCTTCTCTTACAGTGCTCTTGGTTCAGCTTCCTCTTCCAGACAGCACTTAGTTCGCCTCTTTGTCCTATCTTCTGATGCTCCAGGTTCCAGGATCACCATCTGTATGTGTTTCACTCAGTCTTCCATGTCTGTTGCAGAGAGAATGTGCTTACTCTGCCATCTTACTCCAGACTACTCCTTCTCTGATTCTTGTGGTTCCTTCTTTCTTGTGTTCCAGACAAATAACGAACTATAGTTGTATCTTAGGTAGCTGTCATTAGCTTTTAAGACCCCAAGGCACTGTGGGTTTAACCAACTGCAAAGTCAGTTTGACCCACAAAGTCAGCCTGATCCACAAAGTCGGCAGTTCAAGCTCACCAGCTGGTTCTCGGAAACCCTATACAGGGTCGCTATGGGTTGGAATTGACTTGAAGGCATTTAACATACTATCATAGACTTTAGAACATAAAACAATAACTTGTTGTTTTTACGTGTCATCGAGTCAGTCTGGACTCACAGTGACCCTGTATAGGGTTTCCAAGGAGCAGCTGGTGAATTTGAACTGCTAACCTTGTGGTTCAAACTGACCTTACAGGCCAATGCTTTATCCTACAGTGCTACACCAGGATTCCTTAATAATTACACTATGACAATTAACTGAATTGTCCCTCAAGACCATGGCCCTAAGCCCCCAAACCAAGAGAACTAATCCCATGAGGTGACTGTCTAATAAGCAGCAGCATCTCTAGCGCCATCCCGTTTTGGTTGTTACTACGTCAAAACCACATACAACCTAGCCTGTCCCTGTGTACAGCTTATTGACATCAATACTTCAGTCATGCTGTGTAAACGTTACCTACATTGTGTGCCTGTTTTCCTATTTCTATGAGCAAAAGGTGACTAATACTAAAGGAGTCCTGGTGTGGTGCTGTGGGTTAATGCACTAGACTGCAAAATCAGTTTGAACTGCAAGGTCAGGAGTTCAAGCTCACCAGTCACTTGTCAGAAGCCCTATACAGAGTTGCTATGGGTCAGAACTGACTTGGAGGCACTTAACAACAACAGTACAAGAAGTACTTCTCTTCCTTTCCCAACTCCCAATCAATAATGAACATTGTTGTTAGGTGCCATCAAGTTGGTGCTGACTCCTAGCAACCTTAC
>NW_006408846.1:2695732-2701262 GCF_000296735.1 Chrysochloris asiatica
CGGTTGAACATTAACCATTTCCTTTTGGTACAGTGACTCTGTGTATTCCTTCCATCTTCTCTTGATGCTTTCTGCATCATTCAATAATTTGCCCAGAGAAAGCTTATTGACAGATGGACAAAGTGTATTGAAAAGCAAGAAGATTATGTTGAAAAATAACATATCTGTCTTTTCTAAAAGTTGATTAAAATAAATTCTATAGCCAGAGTGTGGACAACTTTTGACTCAACCTTGATATTCAACATAATGTCTTCCAGGTTTATCCACATTACTAGATGTTTTGGAAACATTTTTCTTTATTTTTTATTCTTTATGACCACATTTTATTCAGTTATACATGTACTGATTGGCACTACAGTTGTTTCTTCACCTGAATTTTGACATACCAATCCATCCTGGCTTCTATTTCATCTTACTGGATGGCCTATGCCTTTTCTAAATGCTAGAGTGTTCCAGAATTCAATCCTCACAACTCTTCTTTCCTATACACACTCACTCCCTGGGTCATCTCCAGGCCCATGGCTTTAAATATCATCTATATCAGATCTCAGTCTTCAGCCTGGATCAGGTTTTTGAGCTCCGTACTTGGTTATTTCCACCTGTAGGAATCTCAAACTCAAAGAACTCCCATTCTTTATTCTAATTTATCCTCCAGTTTTGTTCACTCTTCCACCTCCATCTCCAGTAGTTAAGCTCAAACCAGAGAAATTAGTCTTGATTTCTATGCACCTTCACACCCCACACTCAATCCATTCTCTGTCTTTGTGAATTTAACTGATCTGAGAAGTTTCACATAAATGAAATCATATGATATGTAGTCTTTTTTAAAAAAACATTTTTATTGTGAATTTGGTGAAGTTTTACAGAGCAGATCAGCTTTGCATTCAACAATTTGTACACATTTTGTTTCATGTCACTGATTGCAATCCTTACAATGTAGCATCACTTATCCCACTTCCCTGTGTTTCTCATTTACATTCCTTTCTTTTCTAACCCTTCTGAACTTTGTCCTTGGGTAAATGCTGCCCTTTTCAGCTCAAGTAATTGATTATTCTAAGGTGTGCACACCTTACTAATGTTATTGTATCCTTGATAAGAACCCACTGCCACTGAATCAATTCTGACTCATTGCTACTCTATACAGGGTTTTCCAAGGCTGGAAATCTTTACAGGACCAGACAGCATCATCTTTCTCCTGTATTGTTCATCTAATAGACCTATCTAAGGAGCTCTGGTAGCATAGTGGTTATGAGTTGGGTTGCTAACCTCAAGGTCAGCTGTTCGAAACCACCAGCCTTCCACAGGACAAAGATGAGTCTTTCTGCTCCAGTAAAGATTTACAGTCTCGGAAAACCCTGTACAGAGTAGAGTATGTATGGAGTCGGAACCAACTCCAAGGCACATCACCACCACCATATAGACCTGTCTTCTGTTTGACTGACAACTGAGTTCATTTGCAAACCTGAAGAGTGACTAAGGTCCATAGTTTTGGGGGTTCCACCAGTCTATCCAACCAGTAAGCCTGATCATTTCTTTAAGTTTTCATTGTGAATTGAGTGATAGTTTACATGAGAGAATATCAGTTTTACACTCATCCTTTCATATGTAGTTTCATTGCAATGATTACAATCCCCTCCGTGCATCATCATTCAACAGTATTTGCTTCTATTCCCTTTTTTTTTTTTTGGACATACACTATACAAACAATTAAAGGTCATTCTCTACAAGCCTGCCCCTTGGCTGCCAGCACATAGCCCCTCTCCCTCCATGACTCTAGAGTCCCCAGCTGCTCCATCTCTCCACGTCATCATCTCTGTCTCCATCTCTGGCATTGCTGCTTCTCTGAACAGGATCCCACACTCCACTCCCACTCTTCTCCCTTGATGGCCCCAAGGTCCTCTGCTCCTGGACTGTAAGATCAACCACTCCCCACTTTTTGCTACAAAACCTCTACCTTTACAGTTGTGACAGTCACAATCAGGCATGATAACAATTACTCACTATTGAATCATACAGTCTTATCCTCATCTTTCACCAGCCCCATGTAGACAGGATGAAAACCACTCAGTGGAGAGTCTACCTTCCCGCGCACACTATGAAACTAAACGCCCTGTTGAAAACTTGTAAGCCAGTCACTTTGTGCCTTTACAGCCCCCACATTTTAGGTAGCAAGTTGCCTATCCCTAGCAACCCTATGTACAGAAGGGATGGAAATGAGCTTGCTGTGAAGATTCCTTCCCTCTTGGTTGGTATTTTAAGTTACTACATCTATAAGTATAGGTCAAGTTCATCAAATTGTAACAATTTATACTTTTTCCTTATCAAAAAAATTTTTTTTTCTTTTTTTAAATTTCCCTCTAGACGAGTTCTGATCATATAGCCATCGAAGCTAGGTCAAATGGGTACTATCTGCAAGTATGGGCATTCTTGTGCATCTCTTCTCACTTCTTATCAGCTGGACACTTCACTCTCAGCTCTAGCCCTCTGTGGCTATGTCCTTGTTCATGGGCTTAGGAGTCCCCAGGTCTTACCATACTTCTGGTCAACCAGTTCTCACCATACTCCAAGTCGACAGGAGTCTGTGTAACATGGTTGGACTCAGTCCACATCTTCATTGCTGCTTTTCCTCTACTTCCACTGAAGCCTGATCATTTTTTATGCTTTTGAGTTTTGTTCCACTTTTTTTTTTTTCCCATTCTATCCAGGATCTTCTAATGTGATCCCTTTCAGAGCAGTTGGTAGTGGTAGCCATCTAGTTCTTCTTGTGTCTTTTTCATAGTGACTGATGAACCTTTGATCACTTTATTTCCTCCAGACAAGGAATGATAAATAGCCACCTTATGTGGCTACATACAAGTTTTTAAGATTCCAGTCACTGATCACCAAAGTAGGACATTGAGCGTTGTCTTGTGGACTATGTGTTATGCTAAATGGCCTTGATGTTCCCTGAGACTATGGTTTTGAGCCCCAAACCCAGCAAATCATCCCCTCAAGGTATTTGGTTATGTCTAAGAAGTTTTCATAACTTTGCCCCTTGTATGTTGCAGCACACTTATGAAAGCAAAGTATCCATTTATATCTATCCTCTGTTAAACCTATATACATTCATGGGTATATTCCCACTCTCCCTCTCATATCCACTCAGCCTGTGTGTATCCATGCATCTTCTTGTTGAGATCAAGTCCTGGTGTGGCACTGTAGATTAATATGTTGCAAGGTCAGTGGCTCAAGCTCACCAGCCACTCCTTGGAAACCCTATATAGGTCAGAAATGACTCCATGACACTTAACAACAACAGTTGTCTAGTCAGTGAATTACTCTGCCTTCTCTCTCTCCCATCCCTGGTAACCATCAAAGAATGCTTCTTTTAGCATAAGAAACTTTACTTGAGTTTTTTTTTTTTTTACAATAGTGGTCCCAAACAATTTTTGTCCTTTTGTGATTGACCAATTTCACTCAGCATAATGTCCTCCATGTTCACCCATGTTGTGAGGTGCTTCACAGATTCATTATTATCTTCGTTTTTTTCTTATTGTTGAATAATATTCCATTATATGGATATAGCACATTCTATTGATCCAATTATCAGTTGATAGACACTTGGCTTGTTTCTACTATGGTGAATGCTATGAGCACATGTATTGAGAATGCTACTTGGAAATAAGTTTTCCTTTATTTATTTATTGGAGCATAGATAAAAATTTACAGAGCCAATTAGTTTTCCATTGAACAATTTTTACTATTTTGTTTTGTGACATTAGCTGCAATCTCTTCAATGTAACAGACGTCTTCCTTAGATTATCTATTTCTGTTTATCCTTTTGTCCTGCCCCTTCCTGCCTTTGAACTTTGTTTTTGGGCAAATGCTGCTTTTTTGGTTTCAAATGGCTAATTATTCCGAGCGTTACATTCCTCATAAGTATTATGGCTCCCTTTAAGGAGCTCTGGTAGCATAATGGTTACGAACTGGGTTGTGAACCACAAGGTCAGCAGTTCGAAACTACCAGCTGTTCCGTCGAAGAAAGATGAAGCATTCTGCTCCTGTAAAGATTTATAGCCTTGGAAACTCTGTACAGGGTCACTATGAGTCGGAACCGACTCCACAGCACACAGCCAGCCAGCCATTGTTGGTTGAAAAGTGATCCTGGGTCAGATTCATTTTCAGATCTAAAGGGTGTGTAAAACCAAGCCTTGGGAGGTCCCCAATCTCTATCAAACTAAGTAAGTTTGATCTTATTTTTTATGGTTTTAAATGTTGTTCTACATTTTTTTCTCCCATTTTGTCTAGAACCTTCTATTGTGATACTACTAGGACATAAGTTTTCATTTCTTTCATGTATATACCTAAAAGTGGAATTACTGAGCCAAAAATAAGTAAGTATGCTTAACCTGTTTCAAAAAAACCCTGCCAGACTATTTTCTAAAACTCTTACACCATTTAAATTTACCCACCCTATAATGGTTTCAATTTCCTTGCCAGGTGTTAATCTTTTTTATCTTAGACAACCTAGTGGATGGCACAGGACTAGGCAGTATTTCATTCTATATGCACAGGATCACTCACTGTGAGTTGGAACGGGCTCAATGGTGCCCAACAATCTAACAACAGCGCTTATGAGAAGTGGTAGCTGATTGTGGTTTTGATTTGCATTTCATTTGCTTATTGGTTATCTGCATATATTCTGAGAAATGTCTATTCAGAGTCTTTGCTTATTTAAAAAAATTGGATTTTCTGTCTATTAACTATTGAGTTGTAAGAACCATTTATTTATTTGAAATGCAAGTCCTTTATCATATAGATAATTTGCCAAAAGTATCTCCTACTTTGTAAGTTATTTGTTTACCTTCTTGGTGGCGTTCTTGAAACACAAAAGGTTTTAATTTTGATAGTGTCAAATTTATCTGTTTTTTTCTTTGGTTGTGTGTACTCATGGTGTCATGTTTAAGTACCCACTATCTAATGTAAAATCACAAAGATTTAGGCCTATGTTTTCTTACTAGAGTTTTATAGTTTTAACACTAACATACAAGACTTTGATCCATTTTGGGCTAAGTTTTGTGTATGATGTGAGGTAATGATACAACTTCATTCTTTTACATGTACCTATCTAGTTGTCATTACACTGTTTGTTGAAAAAACTTCTTTCTGCCAGTAATAATATAATTTCCATCATAATTTCCATTAAGCGACGGTCTTGGTACTTTTGTCAAAAATCAGTTTACCTTAGATATGTGGGTTTATTTCTGGACTCTTGGTTCAATTCCACTGATCTATATGTCTATCCTTATGATATTGCCAGACTCCTGGTGTGGTGCTGAGGGATACGCACTGGACTGCTAAACTCAAGGTCAGTGGTTCAATCCCACATTGGAACCCACTTGATAATACTTAACAACAACATGATAGTACCACACTGTCTTGATTAAGTTTATCAGTGCATTTGAAAGCACTTTATATATTCTAGAGATAAGTCTTTTTTCAACATATTTTCAAATACATGTTTTGCCAACATTTTCTCCCAGTCTTAGCC
>NW_006408846.1:2701363-2703879 GCF_000296735.1 Chrysochloris asiatica
TTATGAATTCAGAAATATCTTTATGTTCTTTTTAATACAAACATCATTTCCATTGTCTTGATTCCCACTCTGAATTAATGCGTATAAATATTTTAAAATCCTTGCATAAAAAATGGGCCATAAGCACATAAAAATTCTCAATTTCATTATAGGTTGGTAAATGTAAATTAAGTCATAATGAAATATGATTTTTAGTCATAAGATTAACAAAAATACACAGAAACTTCAAATCTCACAATGTTGTAGAACTAGGAATAAAAACTTCTTATTGGAGATAGAATAAGCACAATCATATTAGAACTATGTATGTATATTGGTGATGGTGATGCCACTGAGTTTGTTCGGACTCAGTGACCCTGTAAAGGATTTCCGAGATTATAAATCTTTACAGGCGCAGAAAGCCTTAACCCTCTTTGGAGGAGCAGCTGGTAGATTCGAACTACTGACTTAAAAAGTTAGCAGCTGAGCTCATAATCCACCATACATCAGAGCTCTTTATATAATGATGTATATATATATATATATATATTGGAGTTCCTGGAGTGGTGCTGTGGGATAATGTACTGGACCACATGGTTGGTTTGAACTGCAAGGTCAACAGTTTCTCTGTCTATTTTTGTAACAAAGCTTGCTGTAACAAAGTCATGACTGTTTGTTTATTTATGTAATGTCTATAGCTGCTTTAAGGAACTCTGGTAGTGTAGTGGT
The DNA here is from genome assembly GCF_000296735.1 of Chrysochloris asiatica. Taxonomy (NCBI): domain Eukaryota; kingdom Metazoa; phylum Chordata; class Mammalia; order Afrosoricida; family Chrysochloridae; genus Chrysochloris; species Chrysochloris asiatica. Next base: position 2,702,072 of record NW_006408846.1, read on the forward strand.
TACGAATCGGACTGCAAACCACAAAGGCAGCAGTTTGAAACTACCAGCTGTTCCGCAAGAGAAAGATGAGGCTTTCTGCTCCCGTAAATATTTACAGCCTCGGAAACCCTGTACAGGGTCGCTATGAGTCGGAACCGACTCCACGGCACATAACAACAACAAAAACATAGCTGCTTTGGACTACTGATGTGACACTGTAGGATCTGCACTGGAGTCCAAACCATAAGGTTGGCAGTTCAAACCCACCAGCTGCTCATCGGAAACCCTATACAGGATCGCTATGAGTCAGAACTGGCTCCATTTTACTTAACAACAACATGAGTGCTTTAAAGCTATGACAGAGTTGAGCAGGTAAGCCTGAGAACAACCTCCATGGACCACCAAGCATAAAATATTTACTATCTGCATCTTTACAGGAAAAGTTTGAGGAACCTGATCTGATAAGGTCTAATCTGATAAATCATTATATTCCAGGGCCTTTACATACGCTGTCCCTCTGTATGGAAGACTATTCTCCCAGATCTTCTCATGGCTGGCTTCTCATTGTCAGTCTGCTTTTGGTTCAAATTTGTCTTACAAATGACTTCCCTGATAACCCTATTTAGAATATGCAATACTTGACCCTTTCCACCTTATTCCACAATACTTCTATAATCTTACCTTGCTTTCTTTTTCTTCATAGAATCTATCACTTCTTTCACTAGGGTGTAAGCTCTATGAGTACAGTCCCTACCATGAAGAATAGCAGTGGGCACCTAATAGCCAATTGAGAAATATCCTAATGAATAAATTAGCCACAGAGAACCATAACTTTCCAGGAAAAAAACAAAAACTGTATCACCCATAAATGGTTTTGTTAGAGACAGAACACTTGAATAAAAGAACACATGTATGTTTCCCATCTTGATTAGTATAAGTGATGCTTATATGTCATTTTACCTCCTTGACATTTTCTACCACATATCAAGCTAAAAGAGTTACATAAGGCTAGACAGCGACAATGTTTTGAAAGTCGTGAAATTTGTTTTCTAATTCTGCATTCCTTCCTGATCTCTTGTTGAACTTGAACTGAAATCCAATGGGTGGATTATAATATAGACTATCTTTTAACCATTATAATCTATTTTTCTTAATTTCTCTTAAATTTTTAGTCTGTTGCCTTGTGCACTAGGGAAACAATGTGATGCACAAAAAGGAAAGAGAACTTTGGCATAAAGATGCTGGCTACAGGCCAGCTTTGACACTCTAGTTATTACAACCTTAGAACTTACCTCAAGTCCTTAAACTTGATTTCAGATAACAACGGATTCACAAAATCAATGTATCTACATATAGTAAAACCTATGAACACCAGACATGTGTAAGAATTTCAGAGAAGGAAAACTCATATTTTCCACTAAAAGAAATATAAAAGTAGTAAGACTGCACCCTGTCAAAGGTGGAAATTTTGCAAGACCCAGGAAAACAAGGGACATCTGCCAAGTTCTGGCTTTCACAGATTTCACAGTAACAAGAAATTCCTAGTTGTTTAGCATTGTCTATATGCCAAATGGAGTCCTGGTGTGGCACTGTGGACAACTGCACTAGACTGCAAAATTGGTTTGAACCATAAGGTCAGCAGTTCAAGCTCAACAGTTGCTCCTCAGAAAGCCTACACAGGGTCCCTGTGGGTCAGAAATGACTCTACAGCACTTAACAATAACAAGAATATGCCAAATGGAGTCCTGGTGTGGTGCTGTTCAATAAGCAGTCGTTTGCAAGGTTGGTTTGAACCAAAAGATCAGTGGTTCAAACCTACCAGCTGCTCC
>NW_006408846.1:2704264-2713054 GCF_000296735.1 Chrysochloris asiatica
TCTCGTATAGTGTTTCCTAGGGGTGACTGGTGAATTTGAACTACCAACTTTTAGCTTCAGACCTTTAGCTTCAAACCGACCTTGGAGGGGGGTGGTCCAATACTTATTTTATAGCACCATCCAGATTATGTCATTATTAAATTATCATTGATATATATGATACCTTAATAAATTAACCATGAAACTCACAAATAGTAGAACTATCATATATATTTTTTTTTAATGGAAAGCAAAGCAGCTCCCAGTCTGAAGCAGTCAAATCTAATGATTAAATTAAGCAAATGTGGTGAGCCAGAGTCAGGATATGCAGCAGGGAGAGCTTAGTGAGGGGCTGGGGTGGGTAGCAGCATAGCAGCTTTGCTTTTGGTTGGTATAAAAAGGAACACATTTAAAAAAAGGGGGAATCCCTCTTTGTCTAATTTCTGAGTCTCATACCTTGCTTATATTACAATTCATCCTCTAATATCTTTCCAAAATAGTCTGCACAATTGTCATACAAACATGTCACCTTTAAAAATCTGATAACTTTTTAAATTGTCCAAAAGATAAACATTATGGAAAACGTGCTACGGAAGAGCAATTGCTCCCCCTGTTCCTGCCCTAGTTCTGTTTCCCAAAAAAAAATTGATAAATGATATTGACTCGGTTCTAACCCATAGTGACTCTGTTTTAGGGCTTCCAAGGAATGGTTGGTACAAAGTATGAACATTAAAATATTCAGGAAAAATATCTGAGAGTCTGAGACACAAGCCATTAGAGATACAAGTGAATTCGCAGAAAACAAGTTTATTTAAAGTCTTTCCAGATGTGATCATGTGTGGTAAACCCATGACTTCAGGCAATACATGATTTAACCACTATATGATGCCTGCCTATACACCATTTCTAAGGCTCACACATACTTTCCACTACTCGTCTGTCAGTTTGTCATACTGTGGTGGCTTGTGAGTTTCTGTGATTCTGAAAGCTATGCCACCGCTATTTTAAATACCAGCAGGGTCACCCATGGTGGACAGGTTTCAAATGAGCTTCCAGATGAAGACAGACTAGGAAGAAGGAGTGACGAACTACTTCCGAATATTTAGTCACTGAAAACCTTATGCATAGGAGAGAAACATTGTCAGATATAGTGCCAGAAAATGAGCCACTATTCAAGCATGGCAACAGCAGTGAGGTTGGCCCAGGATCAGGCATATTACGCCTCATATCTATATAGCCATGGCTCTTTTTTAAGGGAGTTCCTCAAGGCCAGTTGTATATAATTTTTACTAATGACTTCGCAATTATTATGCTAAGGATGGATACTTCATCATTTTTATTACCCTTGATAATATCAAAGAACAAACTGTTGGTGTTGTGAAGTGCCATCAAATTGGTTCCGACCCAAAGCAACCCTGCATAGGGTTTCCGAGGAGTGCCTCGTGAGCTTGAACCAGCAACCTTGTGGTTCAAGGCGACCTTTCAGTCCAGCACATTAACCCACAGCGCCACACCAAGGCTCCACCAATAACTGCTAATTAATTGTGCACAGAGAGAATATGAGAACATACTAAGATCCTCACCACTTCTACCATCACCCCTTATGATGTCAAGGCAACAAAAGCTGAGAAAGGTAAGTATTGTGACTGGCCATATTAACATGACAAATCAATTTGATACCAATCTAACATCAATTCTCAATACTCACTTCCTGTTTGCTGCTCTCCATCTCTGTTCAGTATTAAAAATTGACTTCCTCCAATTCCTCTTCAAGGTGCTGCTTCCTGTAAAGTGTAATTCACTAGTTATTTACTCTTCATAAGTTCTTCAAAGACAAAAGCTATGACTTAATTCCCTAGCTAATGGATGTGCCTAGTGGTTATGAATTGGGCTGCTAACCTCAAGGTCAGCAGTTCCAAACTACCAGCCACTCCGCAGAGGAAAGATGAGGCTTTCTACTCCCGTAAAGATTTACAGACTCAGAAACCCTGTACAGGGTCACTATGAGTTGGAACCGACTCTACAGTACTTAACAACAACAGCGAATAAATATTTGTGGAAGAATTTGAACCCACCTGCCACCATATCAGCTGTTCAAGCTCACCCAGCCGCTCCTTGGAAACCCTATACAGGGACGCTATGAGTTGGAACAAACTCAACGGCACATAACAACAACAAATAACTCTAGTTACATCTTATATATTATCTCAATTCTAGGGTGTGCAACAAAGCTCCTTCCACTTGTTCAGTAACCAGTGGGAAGAATTTTATCAAGCTAAATGTACTTGACCACAAGGTCGGTGACTGAAGTTCACCAGTTGCCCCTTAGAAACCCTATACAGGGTCACTATGAGTCAGAACCCTACTTGATGGCACTTAACAACAATAAACAACAAGGGTTCTATGTAGAGAAATAGGAAAGAGAGCTGAATAAGGTGAAAACAGTAACTCTGTATTATGAATCATTGCTGTCACCAACTAGCATTTGCAAAACGAGCAAGGACTGGCTAATGGGCACACCTATAAATATTTGTGGAAGAATTTGAACCCACCTGCCACAAGGTCAGTGGTTCAAACTCACCAACTGCTCCTCGGAAACCCTATATAGGGTCGCTATGGGTCGGAACCAACTCAATGGCACTAAACAACAGTCACCTTCTTCATCCTTAGTCCCATCTCTTTTTCTGTGTCTACTAAGTTCTCGTCTAGCAGATTCTCATTTGGGGAAAAAAAAACCTCTTTTGACTCAAATAAATAATACTTTTACCAAAAAGCGAGATGCTGTTTGATTACTTTAAAAATGAACTCGTTTTGAAAATCAATGGAAATTATAAATGTAGTCGATGTTTTACATTGGAATAAAAGTAATGACAGTATTTTGTCAAGGGCACTTGCCGTACTTATCTTTTCTCCCCTTAAAAATAAAGCACTGAAGAACGAATAATCTATAATTTTCTAAGAAAATTCCAAATATCATCTTGCAAAAAAATAAAATTCCACACCTAATCTCATGTGTGCAGCACTCAAACATTTTTCATGGCCAATACAATTCCCTCCTCCCTGGTCCAGTGTCCTCTGAATGGATCATTGTTCCGTGACTACCTCACCTTCACGTCCTTCTCTAATCGCCCCTCTCCACCAATTTACAATAGCTTCCTGTTCCCTAGCCCTACAATCTTTTTCTTCATAAAATTTATCACTGTCTACCATTTTATTACGGAGCTCTGGTAGGGTAGTGGTTACAAATCGGGCTGCTAAACTCAGGGTCAGCAGTTGGAAGCTACCAGCTGTTCCAGAGGAGGAAAATGAGGCTTTCTGCTCCCTAAAAATTTTACAGACTTGAAAATCCTCTACAGGGTCGCTATGAGTCGGAAGCGACTCCACGGCACATAACACCACCACCACCACTTAATTATAAACCTCAGTCTCTTCTTTAGACCATAAGCTCCAGGAAGGCAAGGATTTTGTCTGCTTGTCACCCTGTAGGATTCCCAGCACCTAGAGCTGATGCTTGTTAAGTGCCGTCGAGTCGATTCCGACTCATAGAGACCCTATATAGGATTTCAGGGGAGCAGTGGTGAGCTTGAACCGCCGACCTTAGGGTTCAAACCGACTTTGCAGAGCGCCACACCAGGACCCCACCACCTGAAATAAAGCTCAGGATATCGAGGACGCTCAGTACGTGACAAATATTCTCTCCAATATCATATAGCTTTTTGACAGTTTCTCTGGAACCACAAGACCCGTTCTGTCTTAGCCCAGCCCGACTCCGAGTAATCACGCACCTCTACCCAACCCCAACTGGAATCCCGTCCCCCCACCTGCAGGCGACAGGGAGAACGCTGAGCATCCACCACCTGGATGGGGCAACTGCAGTTGGACGCTGCGGCTCCGCTAACTCTCAGTGGCCACCCGCGCCGCCACTCGGCTGGTCCCAGGCCGCCGCGCCTGGGAGCCACAGTGCCCGCGCCTCCGAGCTTCCGCCGCCCTGCGGCACAGCCGTTAGGGCCCCCGCGCTGCTTCGAAATCCAAGGATTCTATTTTGAATGATCCGTTGATGTGGTCGTAAAACGTGACTCTGTTTATTCGGTCCTTCTAGGAGCAAAGGCACCCACCCGCGTCAGTGCTGCAACAGACACTAGGCCCCAGACCCAGAGCCCCAGACCCACTATTAACCTTCAGACCAAACTGACCAGCCCCCACCGGCGCCCGCGGTCTGACCCAGCGCCCCCTCAGGCGTCTTCCAGCGAAGAGAGCTGAGAGCCCTTTACTGGGAAACAGTTCTGGGACCCACCATTCTTAACGCCGCCCTTAAGAGGATGCTAATATTTCTGCTTTAAGAGATACCTGGCCCCACTCCCACCCCCAGCAGCCCGCACTCCAGTAGCTAGCTCCCCCCAGACATCCCCTGGGGGGGCGGGTCTAAGACCTGATTGGGAGGGAACTGTCCCCTTCATCTCTCACGAGTTTCGGGGTTCAGAGTAATAAGGTATTTTCCTGCCCCAGTAGTCAAAACAGCAAGGTACTTTTTGGAGCGTTTGCTCTCCCCCTGACCCAAACGTATGACTCAACTTGACATTACTTGGAACCTAACCATAGCCTACACGAGTTTTTAAAGGTCTACAGTGCTCAGAAGAGGATATCTCAGTGAATAATAAACACATGAAAAAGTGTACAACTGAATTAGTCATCAGAGAACTTCAAATTGAAACAACCTGAGATACCACTACACACCCATCATGGCTAAAATGAAGAGACTAAGGAGAAAAGGAAGAAAGAATGCCAAATTTAGGAGGGATGTGGCATATCCAGAATTATCATAAACATTGTTGGTGGTGGTGGTTATGTGCCGTGGAGTTGGCTCCGACTCATAGCGACCCTGTACAGCGTTTTCAAGGCTGTAAATCTTTACAGGAGCAGAACGCCTCATCTTTCTCCTGCGGAACAGCTGGTAGTTTTGAACTGCTGACCTTGCCGTTCGCTGCCCGATTCGTAACCACTACGCTACCAGAGGTATAAATTGGGGCAGGTACTTTGGGAAATTAATTATTTGGCAGTATTTATTAAAAGATATGTCTATTCTATTATATTTTATGACCCAACAATTCTCGGCAGAAATGCACACATGCATTCACCAAAAGATAGGTATTAGAATGTTCATAGCAGTATTCATGATAGTTCCAAATTGTAAATAATCCAGATGTTCATTAACAGTAGAGATATTTAACACAAGGATGGATAAAGACATTATAGTATATTCACACATGGAATATTTACAGGAACAAGAGTAAACGTAGTACACATTAATGCAACTCATATGAATGAATCTCACAAAGCTGAATGAAAGAAACCAGGTGCAAAAGACAACATATTGTATGAGTCCGTTTATATAGAGGCAAAAATCGGGCAAAGCAAATCTCTTGTGTCATAAGTCTAGATGTGGTTACCCTTTGGGGGATGGGTGCAACTGAGAAGGGACACAAGGGATTCTGGGGTATAGCCTCTGTGGGTGTGACTTTTTAAAAATACCCATCAAGCTGAATATTATGTGTGTGTGTGAGTCTTATTTAAAACATTTAAAAATAAAAAGTCTGGATAATTAATGCATCATTGGTCCTCTCAATGTAATTCTAACATGCATGAATTTTACAGTCACTATGTACAAAGTGCTGATAGGTATTGTGGAAGCCCAGAAAGACCTCTCTGCCTTCTGCTGCTGTTGGTGGTGGTGGTATCCATGGAGTCAGTTCCTACACATAGCTACCCTGTACAGGGTTTCCGAGGCTGTAAATCTTTATGGGAGCAGAAAACCTCATCTTTCTCTCGTGGAACGGCTGGTAGTTTCGAACTGCTGACCTTGAGGTTAGCAGCTAGACTCGTAACCACTATGCTATCAGAGGTACTGTCAAGTTGGTTTAGACTCATAGGGACTCTGTGTACAACAGAACAAAACAATGCCCAGTCATGCTCCATCCTCATGATCTCTCTTATGCTTGAGCCCATTTGTATCACTACTGTCAATCCAATTTGCTGAGTGTCTTCCTCTTTTTTTGTTGACATTCTATTTAACAAGCCTCATGTCCTTCTTCAGGGTCTGGTCCCTCCTGAAAACACGTTGAGTACATCGCCCAAATTCCCTCAAGGAACATTCTGGCTGATATGTTCATTCTGGCAGTCTATGATATACAGAAAATTTCAAAGGACAGCTTGAGAAGACAAAATCAAATATCATAACAAAATGTGTAAATATCTGGAGTTAGTAAACCAAAAGGAAAGAACATGCTCAGCCTTTCTCAAGCTGAAAGAACTGAGGGGGGGGGGGAATCAAGCCTCAATTGCAATATGGGAAAATTCTTTGGATAAAATATTGAATGGGGCAGGAAGCATCAAAAGAAGATACAAAGGGTCACTGTACCAAAAAGAAATGGTCGATGTTCAACCATTTCAAGAGGTAGCATATGATCAAGAGCCAATGGTACTAAAGGAAGAAGTCCAAGCTGCACTGAAGGCATTGGCAAAGAACAAGGCTCCGGGATTGATGGAATACAAACTGAAATATTTCACCAAACTGATGTAGCTCTGGAAGAACTCATTCATCTGTGCCAAGAAATTTGGAAAACAGATACCTGGCCAATTGATTTGAAGAAATCCATATCTGTGCTCATTACAAAGAGAGGTGATGCAACAGAATGTGGAAATCATTGAACATTATCATTAGTATCATGTGCAAGTAAAATTTTGCTAAAGATGATTTTTAAATGGCTGCAACAGTACTGTGACAGGGAGCTGCCAGAAAGTTCAAGCTGGATCCAGATGAGGACATGGAATGAGGGATGGATGACATCAGATGAATTTTGGCTGTAAGCAGAGAATACCAGAAAGATGTTTTCCTGTGCTTTATTGACTATGCAAAGACTCACCAGCCGCTCCTCTGAAACCCTATACAGGGTCACTATGAGTCAAAACCGACATGATGACACTTAACAACAGCATAAATGGAGTCCTGGTATGGCGCTGTAGGATAAGTACTAGACTACAAGATCCGGTTGAACCTCAAGATTGGCAGTTCAAACTCACCAACTGCTCCTTGAAATCCTATGCAGACTATCTATGAGTCAGAACCAACCTGACAGCTCTTAACAACAACAATAATGGCTAATGATCGTGAGCATTTCTTCATAAGTCTTTGAAGAAGTGTCTGTTCATGTTCTCTGCCCATCTTTGAATTGGATTGTTTGGTTTATTCTTATTGAAGTACTGAAGTGGTCTATAAATTTTAGAGGGTAGTACTTTCTCTGAAAAGTTTACTATGCAGGGAATGACAAATTGAAAAGGAATGGTGTTGCATTCATCATCAAAAAGAACATATCCAGATCAGTCATGAGGTACAATGCTGTAAGTGATAGGATAATATCCATGCGCCTACAGGGAAGCCCAGTTAATACCACTATTATTCAAATTTATGCAACAACCACTAAAGCCAGTGAAGATGAAATAGAAGAATTCTACCAACTTCTTCAATCTGAAATCGATCAAACATGCAATCAAGATGTATTGCTCATTACTGGTGACTGGAATGCAAAAGTAGGGAGCAAAGAGGAAGGACCAGTAGTTGGAAAATTTGGACTTGGTGATAGAAATGATGCTGGAGAACGAATGATAGATTTCTGCAAGACAAATGATTTGTTTATTCCAAATACCTTTTTTAGACAGCATAAGAGACGACTATACACATGGACCTCGCCAGATGGAACACATAGAAATCAAATTAACTACATCTGTGGAAAGAGATGGTAGAAAAACTCCCTATCATCAGTGAAAACAAAGCCGGGGCAGACTGTGGAACAGACCATCAATTACTGATATGCAAGTTCAAATTGAAGCTGAAGAAAATGAAAACAAGTCCATGAGAGCTAAAATATGACCTTGAATATATCCTGCCTGAATTGAGAGATCATCTGAAGAACAGATTTGATACATTAAAAACTAAAGACAGAAGACCAGAAGAGTTTTGGGATGATATCAAGAACATCGTACAGGTAGAAAGCAAAAAGTCATTGAGAAGACAAGAAAGAAGGAAAAGGTCAAAATGGATGTCAGAAGAGACATTGAAACTTGTTCTCCAACGTAGAGATGCTAAAGCAAATGGAGGAAATGAGGAGGTCCAAGAGCTGAACAGAAAATTTCAAAGATCGGCTCAAAAAGATAAAGCCAGATTATTACAATAAAACGTGCAAAGAGCTGGAATCAGAACACCAAAAAGGAAGAACACACTCAGCATTTCTCAAGTTGGGAAAACTGAAGAAAAAATTCAAGCCTCGACTTTTGTTATTGAAAGTTTCTCTGGGCAAATTATTGAATGATTCAGAAAGCATCAAGAGAAGATGGAAGGAATATACAGAGTCACTATACCAAAAAGAAATGGTTAATGTTCAGCCATTACAAGAGGTAGCATATGATCAAGAGCCAATGATACTTAGGGAGGAAGTCCAACATGCATTGAAGGAATTGGCAAAGAACAAGGCACCAGGAATTGATGGAATAAAAATTGAAATCTTACAAGAAAGTGAGACAGCACAGGAGGCTGTCTCATCTCTGCCAAGAAATTTGGAAGACAGCTATCTGGCTAACTGATTGGACGAGAACCATATTTGTCCCCATTCCAAAGAGAGGTGACCTAACAGAATGCGAAAATCATCAGATTTTCATGCAAGTAAAGTTTTGCTCAAATTAATACAGAAATGGCTGCAATCATACATTGACAGAGAACTTCCAGAGAGATTCAAGCCAGATTCAGAAGAGGCCATGGAA